>NC_061795.1:51740879-52040879 GCF_021462225.1 Girardinichthys multiradiatus | reverse complement strand
GAACAACTCCATCGCTTTTGTTGCAGATACCCTGAAGAACAGCACAAACAAATGCTGAGAAGGAAGAGGCCATTGTTGTCAGCATGTTCAGTTGATGAACTTCTACTTAATCTGTTTTAGTGTTTTGTGTCTTTATTTAGTCCTGTTAAAAAGCTTGTATGCAAATCTGCTCCTCTTTAACTCCTCTCTTTACAGATTACAAATAAGTGATTTCTGAAAATGGTTTCTTTTTGAGATTTCTTTCTGCTGATTTTGGTCACTGTACATCGTGTGGCAGCAGCTTTACACCTTATTGTTTACCTCCTTTACACCAACAGTTTTGATGTTAACTATCTGCGTTGTGAAATTTGTGTTGCAGATGTTCTGACAGATTCAGTCCTTTCTTTGTCTTCTGCAGATCAAGCTGTGTGTTCTGTTGGAGTCCACCAAAGAGCTGCTTTCTCAAGGAGTTCTTTGCCCCAAACTGCTGTGGGTGGAGTACAGAAGAGATCAGGTGGGTCACACTGTACCAGGAATTCACTTCGTATTGCTGAGAACAGTCCGATATGTAGGAATTTTATTCCTACATTAATTACAAACTAAGATCAAAACACATCCAAAAACAGTTTTCTTCTTGTTTAGCTGTTATTTGTTTCTTACAATGAAACGTCAGATATGCCACGGAAAACTGAAAACAAGATGGCTCATGACAATGTTAGAATGTGTAAAGTTGGTGATCTAGTATATTTTCATTTTTTGAACTCTATGGAAAGACTTTTTCTCTAAATGTAACCTTGAAACCCCCAGCAGTAACCCAGGGTAAATTGTGTTTTTTCAGAAGCATCCCAAACTGGAGGTGGTGTACTATCTTCACCTTTACAACATCCTGACTTTGGACTACATTGTAGAGAGGTGATGCCTATTCCTTTTATGCATCATTATGAAATTTCTTGGCTTAATATTTAATGCTGATATGGTAACTGGTGACCTGCACTATGTAAACATTTTCATTTACCAATCTGTGTGTTCAAGGTGTAGTACTAAACAAGTTGCTTCTGACGATGTTTGGTACACTCCTTTTTGGTTCTGCACACACGTACCAAATGAATACAGCGTTGTTTTAAACTTGAGTGTACAAAGTGCGTAACGGTGCGTTCCACTGTCCAACTTTAAAAAGAGACACCAAAACAAAGCAAGAGGCTCACAGCTAGAGAGAAGAACTAAAGCCAACGATTTGGGAAAGCTTTGATTCTCCATCCTCACTTGAACTGAACCAGTACCTATAATCTTCCCAGTTTTTTAACAGCAATTGTAGTATGCAACTGTTCTATACTGAATTTAATTACTTACCTGGAAGCAAGTCAAGCTGAATGTAAGCATCATTGGTTATACAGAAGATCAGCTAAAGTCCAAATCAGCTGCCTGTAACATGGAGCCAACCCACAATGCTGCACAGCTGAAGACATGAGACCACATGCTGGTAGTGTGTCCAGAGAAGTCCCTCAGACGATCTACCACTTAGTACAACTCACTGGATTTTAACAGTTTTTCCTCTCAAATCAAATATCAGCATAGTTTCATTCCAAAAATCTTAAACAACACTGGCCATTTTCAGTTGGGTTTATTGTTGTATATTGCACCCAGAAAACATCTGCAGCACTTCCCTTTTTCTAAAATGGAATAATTTACCTTTTTCCCTGAAAACTCGACACTCGCCAGCCCTAAATGACAATGTGAAGAGAGTTTTTCTCTATGCAAATGTCTATATAAAAATGTCTTGTACATGATCCTCCTATTTCCACTGATCATCCTTGAGATGTTTTTCTACAACTTAATTGGAGTCCATCTGTGGTAAGTACAGTGTATTGGACAGGATTTGGAAAGGTACACACGTGTCCAATTAAGGTCCCACAGGTAGCATTGCAAGTCAAAGCTTAAACCAAGCATTAAGTCAAAGAAATTGTATGTAGACCTCTAAAACAGGATTGTCTGAAGGCACAAATGTGGGGAAGGGTGCAGAAATATCTCAGCTGCTTTGAAGGTCCCAGTGAGCACAATGGGCTCCATCATCTGCAAGTGGAAGACGTTTGGAACCACCAGCACTTTTCCTAGAACTGACCATCTGTATTTAAACTTGAGTGATTAGGAGAAGAATTCCTTAGTCAGTGAGATGACCAAGTCCTCAATGGTCAATGTGTCAGAACTTCATTGTTGCTCTGTAGAGAGAGGAAAACATTCTAGAAGAACAAACATTTCTGCAGCAATCCTCAATTGAGTCCTGTTAGGTAGAGTGACCGGACAGAAGATTCTCCTTAGTGAAAGTCATATGGAGGTCCGGCTGGAGTTTGCCAAAAGGCTCCTGGAGGACTTTCAGTCCATGACAAATAAATGTCTCTGGTGTGCTGAGAAAAAGATTGAACTCTTTGGTTCCTCTCTGGATGGTCCAGAGCCCTGGTTGCTCCCTGATGTTCTCCTCTCTGGAGCTCAGTCCACACGTTTTCTACAGGATTCAGGTCTGAGGACTGAAATGGCCATGGAAGGTGCATTTGGTGTCTGCTAAACCATTTCTGAAGATGTATGCTCATATGTTCTGGATCATTATAGTGCTTATAGACACAATGATGACCTATTTTCAGTTTTAGTTCAGGCCACCAGATTTAAATTTTAATTGTCCTGGTTTTTCAAAGAGTTCATGATGCCATGCTGTCTAACGAGTTTCCCAAAACCTTTGGAAGAGAAACAGCCCACAGCATCTCATATCCCCCACCTTGCTTAACAGTGAGCATGAGATGCTCTCACCAATATTCATCCTTACCTGCACTTCAGAACCACCGGGAGTGTTTGTTGTTGAAAAGCTCAATCTGAGTCAAATGTTTCCATTTTTGACAGAAAATACTTTTCTCTGGTATCGCTCAACCAATCAGTCAGCATGCAGACAGTCTAACAGTTGTTATGAAGATTCTCTGGCTTTCTTACAGATCTTTACCAGGTGTGTCAGTAATTGTGGAGGTGATTGCAGCTGCGCCAAGCTGTGTTTAAAAAATCATCTCCTACAACATTCTTCAATTTCACAATGTGTCATAGCTCTCATGTTGTAAGGAAACATTTTACTAATGCTTTCACAAAAAGCATTGATCCAATTTCATGCAGATTCTCCCTTTTTCTTGTTTTTCAGTGATGAAAATGTGCGATCATGGCTGCCATGTCAGTTAAAGGCTCTTTGTGGCTGGACGCCATTGCAGGAAGAAGAGGAAACCAAAAAAGTTCAACAGAAAGTTTTGTCAAGTAGGGACATGTTTCTGAGTAACTCTTTGCTAGATGGGACTTGTAATCTCAAAAGTAGCTCTCATTTTTCAGATTTCATAAATAACTATTTGACTGTTGAAGGAAAGCATCCCCACAGCATGACGCTGCCTCAATCATGTTTTACTAACTCTGTTCAGACTTGGTGTTAAATGCATTGTGGCTGATCTCATTTTAAGTAGATCAGCCTAATGATGACCGTTCACAATCTGTCCTGAGGGATCATTCTTTACATGCAAATGAACATGCAGCAACTTGACAGAGTGGGCTGATGTCCACCGATGTTTCTGTAATATCTCAGATGCTTCAAGTCACCCAAACTATGTGCTCTTCTGACATGGCCATGGCTGAGATTTATTTAAGACACGTTGTTGTGGAGTTATTTCAGTTATAGACTCTTTATAAGCTCACTTGTGTAGTTTTAACCTGTAAAATGAGATACGAAACGGATTAAACACTACGCAACTGTCACATAGATTTTAACTCTTAAAACTACACTGGAGCCCAACAGCTGCTGGTACAAGGCAAATTATGCTTCATAGACGTTACTGGGTACTCCATATAGGGGCGGACTGGGAAGAAAAAGTGGGCCCAGGAGTTTCTGACAAAATGGCCCTCTTTCAACTGCTGGGTTAAACGTTTTATGGAAAATATTGATCTGTAAAAAAAAAAAAAAAAAAAAAAAATATATATATATATATATAAATATATATATAAAAAAATATATAAAAAACAAATATATATATATATATAAAAAAATATATATATATATAAAAAAAATATATATATATATAAAAATATATATATATATATATATATATATATATTTTTTTATATATATATATATATATTTTTATATATATATATATATATATTTTTATATATATATATATATATATTTTTATATATATATATATATTTTTATATATATATATAAATATATTTTTATATATATATTTTTATATTTTTATATATATATATATATATATATATATATATATATATATATATATATAAAAAAAATATATATATATATATATATATATTTTTTTATATATATATATATTTTTTTTATATATATATATATTTTTTTATATATATATATATATATATATATACTGCTCAAAAAAATTAAGGGAACACTCAAATAACACATCCTAGATCTGAATGAATGAAATACTTTGTTTATATAAAGTTAAATGTTCTGACAACAAAATCACACAAAAATCATCAATAGAAATCAAATTTATTAACCAATGGAGGCCTGGATTTGGAGTCACACACAAAATTAAAGTGGAAAAACACACTAGAGGCTGATCCAACTTTGATATAATGTCCTTAAAACAAGTCAAAATGAGGCTCAGTAAGTATTGTGTGCCATGCGGCCCTCCAAAGAAATGCCACCTCACACCATTACTGACCCACTACCAAACTGGTCATGCTGAAGGATGTTGCAGGCAGCAGATCTCTCTCCACGGTGTCTCCAGACTCTGTCACGTCTGTCACATGTGCTCAGTGTGAACCTGCTTTCATCTGTGAAGACCACAGGGCGCCAGTGGCGAATTTGTCAATCCTGGTGTTCTCTGGCAAATGCCAAGCGTCCTGCACGGTGTTGGGCTGTGAGCACAACCCCCATTTGTGGACGTCGGTTCCTCATACCATCCTCATGGAGTCGGTTTCTAACCGTCTGTGCAGACACATGCACATTTGTGGTCTGCTGGAGGTCATTTTGCAGGGCTCTGGCAGTGCTCCTCCTGTTCCTCCTTGAACAAAGGTGGAGGTAGCGGTCCTGCTGCTGCCCTCCTACGGCCTCCGCCACATCTCCTGGTGTACTGGCCTGTCTCCTGGTAGCGCCTCCAGGTTCTGGACACTACGCTGACAGACACAGCAAACCTTCTTGCCACAGCTGGCATTGATGTGCCGTCCTGGATGAGCTGCACTACCTGAGCCACTTGTGTGGGTTGTAGAGTCTGTCTCATGCTACCACGAGTGTGAAAGCACCACCAACATTCAAAAGTGACCAAAACATCAGCCAGAAAGCATCGGTACTGAGAAGCATGTTGTTGTAATTATGAATCTGAGAATATTATTTAATATTAATATTTTATCAAATAATATTTGGGTCTGTTAAGGGTTGTCCTGTGAATACCAGCCCAGTAAGGTGATGGTATTAGAACAAAATAGAAAGGTGTGAGACGAGCTCTGACATTATTGAACAGCATAAACTCTGCACATATATGGAATAAATTCACACAATTTCTTAAAATACAAGAATTTATTAACAAAAATAAGTCAACTCAAAGTCAAACATATTTCAATCAATAAACTCTTTACTTTGCTAAAACAATCCAACTAAACTACCAAGCAGAATTAAAGAATAATGAAGACTAATGGACTATGTACAATATAAACAAGTTGATTAAAGATGATTGATAATTATGACCAAAAGAGTGATGCAACATTACCATGCAATGTTTATGTTTGAGAACCAAGGATTATCTTGAAGAATCTGGAAATTAAGTTAAGTTAGTCTTGGAACTAACTTAGACAATAATCAGCAACATTTAGACAACCATTGACAATGCAAGGTCAGATTAAATATTATTTTAATAAAATAATATTTTAAAGAATGATCTACTGAATAAAACCAACCTTCTGGATGATCATTTCTCAATGGTGTCTAATTAGCTGCTTTTATTTATTCAAATAATATTTGAAGAAATATTAAGAGTATTTTGGAAAAGAGCCAAATCTTTCTGGATAAATGGGGCTTAATGGTGTTTACTTAGTTATCAAATTTAGTAAATGATGTTTAGGGACTATTATTCACTAGCTTGAAAACTAACAACCTTTCTGTTAAATACTCTTTAGTAGCAGCACTTGTTCTTACCAGTTAGCAGTTAAGCTAACAAAGAAGCTGATAGCTTAGCAACAGAATCAAACACATACCTTTAAAATACCAGGGTTAATAAAAGGGTTAAAATGCATAAGTGCGGACTGCGCGTTATGAACAATCTTCGGTTTAAAATCACCCCTTAAATAAAGTTTGACTTAACTTTAAAAACATACAAAGAACACAAACGGGCACGTGTGCTGCAGATAGCCTGCTAGCACTAAGGTAGCTGAGTTTCACAAAAACAAAACTAAACTTCATAAATGAAAAGGTCCAGATTATTTCATCCTAACTGTTAATCTGCCCAAACCTAACCTCTGACCATAGTCAGGAAATGTTGTCTAAGGGGTGATGAAGTTTGAAGAAGGTATCCACAGTGAACAACAGGGTTAGCTCCGGAGCTGCAGCTGGGCGGCTCGTCCTGTCCGCTGCGGTCTCTGCTGTCTTCCTTCCAGGCTGGGAGACCGCGTCTTTGCAGAGGTTTCTCTCGAACACCGTTTGCGTCTGCGGGGGCTCGGAGAGACAGTCAAGCAATGCTTATACCTTAATTACCCCCGTTCATGAATGAAAATACCAGATACACAGACAGTATTTCATCCATACTTATCTTTGCAAATGATCGATGATTGTATGGCTTCCTTGGATCCGATGAAGAGTTTGTCTTTTTGCCAGCAAAAGACATCAGCGCGCTGGGCCTCCCCTAACCGGTCCTTCTCGAAGGCCGTGTGGAAAGAGGGCGGATGTAGCAACAGCTGTGATTTTATTCGGGTAGTGGCGTCACAGGAAGTCCGCAGTTATCCCGTTTCCTGGCTGTGCCGGAAGAAGGTTGTAAACGAGTTGTTGGAGACACTTCTACATTTATAAAACAAGGGAGTCACACTTCTATTGATTTGTAGAGTTATCTTATTGAGCGGCCCGGCTAACAGCTGGAGCTAACGAGGAGCAGTCGTGTGAATTACGTGGAGAAATGTCTGAGTTGGAAGTAATTCTGCAAGAAATAAGAGGTTTCCTCAAGGTCCAAAAGTCTGGAGGAAGAGAGGATAGGCACATAATCCACGTTGCTTGAAGTCCACTGTGGAGTTTCCACAGTAAGCTTCTCTGATTAATGCTCTCCTTGTGAGTTTACTTTCTCCCTGACCTCCTTGGTCTTCATGATTCTAGTTGTTCACTGATGTTTTCTAACACACCTCTGAGGCCAGAAACAGAGCCGCTGCAGGTAGACCTGACGGATTCTGGCTATATATTAGGTGACTTCTGAAGGCCATTGCATTGACTGGACTTTATTTAGGCAGATCAGAGTGAAGGGCACAGAATACAAATCCATGTCAAACTTCATATATTGTAAAAAAATATATAATTCTTCCGCTTCACAACAATATTCTGGTTTTTGTTGGTGTTTTTCTTTTTGGTTTGAACATAAATCTATTTATACTGTATTATGTAAACAGTCTGTAGAAAGGAACCCAGGCAGAGTAGCTGTCAAGCTTATGACAGCTAATAGGGATCCAAATAAATAAATAAATCTGAGGTCTTGCTTCTTTGTTCTGATTCTGTTTAGATCTGATGTGTGAATTCTGCTCCCGGTTTATAGACAACTTGTTTGATGCCTGTGTTTCAGCTGTGGCTGGAGTCCTGGTAGGAGCAGGGTTTGAGTTGAGACCAGATCTGGCAGCTGCAGAAAGGAAGATCTCGCTGCTGTGCAGATCAGTGCTGGATGACATGCTTGTCTGTGAGTCTGCATGTTCCTGGTCATCCTGTCCTAACCTGTGTGGATGATATTTGCTTTTGGCTATTGTTAAAATGTGCCATTACTTTTATTTCAGGGTTTCTGGACATCGAGGAAAAATGTGGCGAAGGCTCAGAGAAATGGTTTTTATTCTTTAAATGCCTTGTTAACCTAATTTAGATTCTGCTACATGCAGAAAGGGTTGAATTTTACAACTGCCCACAGTCAAACATGAGTTACACATAGTCAAGTCAAGTTTATTTTTTGAGCGCTTTTCAGCAACAAGGCACTCAAGGTGCTGTACATAAGGAAAAACATTACAACGATATAGAAAATCAAACGAGGTAATTAAAAAAATAAATTGAATAGAATGAAGGATAAGAAAATGAAAGGAAAGTTGGACTGAAAACTTTAATGTTTAGATGGCCCAGTCAAAGGCCACTCTAAACAAATAAGTTTTTAATCTTGATTTAAAGCAATTTAGGGTTTCGGAGCTTTTCCAGTTTTCTTGGAGTTTATTCCAAATTAGTGGACCATAAGAACTAAAATCTGCTTCTCCATGTTTGGTTCTGGTTCTGGTTCTGCAGAGTAGATTTGAGCCAGAAGACCTGAGAGGTCTGGGTGGTTGATACACTGACAACAAGTCTGTAATGTATTTTGGTGCTAAGCCATTCAGTGATTTATAGACTAACAGAAGTATTTTAAAGTCTATTCTCTGAGCTACAGGGAGCCAGTGTAGGGACTTTAGAACCGGGCTGATGTGGGTTTTTTCAGTGAAGAAGTTAGCAAATTCATTGCAGGCCCTGGTAGAGTGGAGTTCAGATGTTTTTGTGGCTGAGTCATTGGAGATGCTGCTTTCAAAGATAACAGAAAAGTGGTCAGATAGAACAACATCAGTTACAGACACCTTGGAAATGTTTAGACCCTTAGTGATGATCAAGTCCAAAATATGTCCCTGTTTGTGCGTTTGCTGTTTAACATGTTGAGTCAAACCAACATTTCTAAGAGTGTCACATAGATCTATTGGACTTCTGTCTTCAGGATTGTCCATGTGAATGTTGAAGTCTCCCACAATAATTAAACAGTCATAATCAACACATATCACAGATAAAAGTTCATTAAAATCACTGATAAAGTTTGTTTTGGACTTAGGAGGCCTGTAAATTTCAAGAACATGGTTCGGACCGGGCTCTTTACCTGGAGAGCCAAATATTCAAAAGAGTCAAATTTGTCCAGAAATACTTTTTTACCCTCTAATAAATCTTTAAACAAAGTGGCCCCTCCACCTTTTCTTTGCTGTCTGCTCTCACAAAGAAAATTGTAGTTTGGAGGCATCGCCTCTATCAGAATGGGAGCTTCATTAAATTCATGTAAACATGTTTCTGTTAAAAACAGAACATCAAGATTGTGGTCAGTAATGAAGTCATTGATTAAAAATGATTTTCCTGACAGAGATCTAATGTTCAGTAAACCCAGTTTATATGACTTAGTTGCTGATATTAACTCTGTGTCTGGTTGGACCTGACAGTTTATGGCTTCTGTTGATTGTTTATTACTGTCTCTTATCCTTTTAGCTTTGTTCTTTCTGTCACATATAAGCACAGAGATTTTACAACTATCTCCTATTAGGGGCCCAAGTTTTTCCTGGAGATGATCATTTCTGATAGAGTTACCACTGGGGCCCAGACTGTATCACAGAGAAGTGATTTGAAGGTTCTGATTAGGAGGAGATGGATTAGGAGGTGGTGGAGGTCTGCAGCATTTGGAAGATGTTGGTTTAGTAGCAGGGCCTCGGCCCCGGGGGGTGTAGGATGGAGAAGATGTCAGCGCCATTTGGGTTCCGATTTTAAGAGCTCCTTTTATGTTATCAGAATCCAGTAAAGCTAAAACCGGGCTCAGTGGGGAGATGGGACAGTTCTGTGCGGTCGGGGTCTGGGGTCAGGGGTCAGGGGCGTTCACCGGGGGTGTTGGTCTGGGTCTGGGTTTTGGGGGACGGGGGTATAATGGGGGGGGTCCACCTCCCTTGTGGATTTCGACGGGGAGACCTTTTGTGATGACCTCTCTTTCTCAGCCAACTGGTTGATTGTTTCTGCTGGAGCTGTTGGAGGCAGCGTTATCATTGTTGTTGATGCTCCATGTTCTCTGCTGAAGGTTGAAGCTGCTGGTGGATTATTTACTGAATAGAAGAGATTAGATGTGAGACGTCTGACTCCTGGCTTCTTCAAACAGAAACCATCTTGCTTAAAGATTTCTTTTTTTCCAAAAAATATTAAAGTTGTCGATAAAGTTCACAGGTGTAGCAGCACATGTTTTTTTTAACCATTAATTAATCATCAGACGTCTAGAAAAAATCTCATCTCCACAGAAAATCGGTGCAAAGGGTCCTCTGAGAAACACCTTGATATTGAGACCTCCAACAATATTCAGAAGACGAGTGAAATCCTCCTTCAGTCCTTCTGATTTTTTCTTAGCCACGTCATCCATGGCTCCACAGTGTATAATAAGGTTTTCTAGAGACGGGCGCTTTTCTGTGATTGCAAGAATATTCTCTGAGATATCGGACACCACGTTACTGGTACCAATCATAACTTCTTGTTGCAGAGGTTTTTAATCCCATCCACAGCTGTGTTGCCCACTATTAGGGTTCTTGGTCTGTTGAGGCGCTTTTTCTCTGGCAGCTTAGGAGAAAACTGTTTAGAATGAAGGTTGTTCTCAAACCTTTTATTGTTCTCAGAAGATGGATCATTTTCCTGGTTTTCATTCTGTAGTGGAGCAAATCTGTTCTGGAGGAGAACTCCATTATTTCCAGCTGTCTCACTTCTATCAGTGTTCTGATTGCCGGCTGAGTTGTTGAGCTGGCTGTCACTGTTTGGGATCACAGGCAGAGTTGAATCATCGTTGTACCTCATATTCACCTCCACATTCACTTCTAGTCCATGGATTTTCATCTCCAAAACAGACAATTTCTGTAAAAGTTTGTCGAAGTCATCTGTGGTGAAGGGAGGCATTTTGTGCTGATTAGCTGGCGTCAACTTGTCCTGCTTTCAAGTTTGATTATAAAAACATCAAAATCCTTTAGAAAAAAATACAAATAATAATAATCGTCGGGAGTCGCTGGTAAGAAGTAGTTTTAGTCCAATATTTCTGTAATTTTGGCTAAGAGATAAAACGTTAGGAGTAAAAGAATGCAAGCAAGCAGGGAGCTTAGGAGGAAAGCGTCTGAGCAGGAAGAGAGGAGGAAGCAGAAAGCTGCATAAATAATGGCTGAATTGGTCTGTGCAGCTAAGAGGTCTGAGTCAGGAAGAAAATGAAAAGGGTTGTAATAGAGCAAATTACAAATGTGTTCATGAGGGGGTGGAAGTACATCATGAATCATCTGAGATGACTGAGGTCAGAAGTTCACATGGATGTGTGCCGATGACATGATCATCAGTGAGACTAGAAAGGTGAAAGAGGTTGGAGAGGTGGAGGTGTGCTCTGAAGAAAAGAAGAATGAAGGTCAGAAGCAGAACAGATTACATGTGTGTAAATGAGTCATAGAAACATAAACAGTGAAGGTGGATGTGTTTAAGTACCTGGGATCAACCATCCAGTGCATGCAGGGTGAGTGGATGGAGACGAGTGACAGAAGAACAGCTGCAGACTGAAAGGCAAGGTTTACAGGATGGTGCGACAACCTATATGGTTTAGAGAAGATTGTCAGACTTCCTGACTGGGAGGGCATGGCATTAGCTTTTAGTCTTTTATCAATTCTGGGAAAGTTTGGATAAAAGAAAATACAAAATATACACAAAAATATAACATTACTTTTTTACCATTTCTATATGATACAGATCTGGATTTCTATATTTCAATATTTATTTCAGTAACTAAGTCAACCTCATATAGAGATAATATGGATTCATCCCACACAGTGAAATAAAATATTTCAGTGTTTATTTCAGTAAATACTGATCAGTACAGCTTCCAGCTTAATCAAAACCCCAAATTCAGTTTCTCTTAATATTAAAAACATCCAGAAAATATCCAGAAATATGTTCCTGTGGAACACTATGTCCATGTTCTGCTCAGTATCTGGGCTCAGTACTTGGTCCGTGCTCCTTTTGCTTGAATTACTGCATCAATTCAGCATGGCTTGAATGAGATCAGTCTGTGGTTCTGCTGAGCTGTTCTGAAAACCCAGGTTGCTTTAATAGGGACCTTCAGCTCGTCTGCATTGTTGGTTGTGGTGTCTCGCGTCTTCCTCTTGACAACAGCCCATAGATTCTCTTTGGGGTTGTGGTCAGGCCAGTTGCGTGGTGATTGAAGTAGAAATTGGTACCTCTGGCAGTGTGGGCCGTTACAAAGTCATGGTGGAAAATGAAATCGGCATCAGTACAATTCCCCCATCGCTGCCTTACCAACAATTGGTATTATTAAAAATCGGGTCAAAAGTATAAATCTTTTTATTCCAAGACTCACCACCTCCACTATTTGTGGTACAGCTGCATACACTCTAAGAAATAATCATAACAGTAAAATACTGGCAGCTACAGATGGAAGCATTTTACTGTCAATTTAGATTATCTTTACCGTATTTTATTTCGACAATAACCCAATGTTAAAATGAATACAGTACAGATACTGAAAAGTAATGGTAAAATACCACTGAATTTTGCTGGCAGTAATTTATTGTAAATTTATATTTTCAGCACTGTAATTCATTTAAAAGTAATTTACTGTTAAAATTGTTGTGGAATTTTCTTATCAAAGTGGGTAGAAGTTGACTCATAACAAGAGAAAATCCGGACTTTGTCTTTATAAGTTTTATTCAAAGGCATTCAGCGTTTGAATGACTCTGTCACCGAGCAAGTCAGTTAAGCAGAGACACGAACGCCATTTACACACAGTATTTATACCAGAACATGACAGTGTTATCTCAACTTCAAAGAGTCTGTGTTTTACGACCCTAGACCCTTCTCGGGTTCAGAGGTGACAAAGTTATCTAGGAACAACCATCTACTCTCCCCGAGGCATCACCCTAACAAATGGGCCTTAACCATTAAACTTCTGATAATGGCTTTTACAGCTTCCTCCACTAACACAGATGTTCAGAGGAGTAAGGTAAACCAAAGGTCATACACTGTGGAATGCTTACTGCAAGAATTTCCATCACAAATACAGTATTGAAACTAAATATACAGTAAAATATTGGCAGCTACAGACGCTCATCCTGAAGCAGAAGTTCGACAATTGGCGGACTCTTCTCTCCAATACCCTGGCGTAGGCCTTACCAGGCAGGCTGAGGAGTGTGATCCCCCTATAGAGCGTGATCTCTGTGATTATACGTGACAGAAAGAAGAAAGCTAAAAGGATAAGAGACGTCATAAACTGTCAGGTACAACCAGACACAGAGTTAATATCAGCAACTAAGTCATATAAACTGGCTTCATTGAACATTAGATCTCTGTCAGGAAAATCATTTTTAATCAATGACTTCATTACTGACCACGATCTTGATGTTCTGTTTTTAACAGAAACATGGTTACATGAATTTAATGAAGCTCCCATTCTGATAGAGGCGACGCCTCCAAACTACTATTTTCTTTGTGAGAGCAGACAGCAAAGAAAAGGTGGAGGGGCCACTTTGTTTAAAGATTTATTAGAGTGTAAAAAAGTATTTCTGGACAAATTTGACTCTTTTGAATATTTGGCTCTCCAGGTAAAGAGCCCGGTCCGAACCATGTTCTTGAAATTTACAGGCCTCCTAAGTCCAAAACAAACTTTATCAGTGATTTTAATGAACTTTTATCTGTGATATGTGTTGATTATGACTGTTTAATTATTGTGGGAGACTTCAACATTCACATGGACAATCCTGAAGACAGAAGTCCAATAGATCTATGTGACACTCTTAGAAATGTTGGTTTGACTCAACATGTTAAACAGCAAACACACAAACAGGGACATATTTTGGACTTGATCATCACTAAGGGTCTAAACATTTCCAAGGTGTCTGTAACTGATGTTGTTCTATCTGACCACTTTTCTGTTATTTTTGAAAGCATCATCTGCAATGACTCAGTTTGCCAAAGAGACATGATAAGAAAACACATCTTTAAGGACGGTGCTGCTGAAACCTTTAACCAGATTTACTCTTCTACCTCCACTTTGCCCTGTAACACTGTAGATGAGCTGGTAGATAACTTTCATTCTAAAATCTCAGACATCATTGATTCAATTGCTTCAATTAAAGTGAAAGTCGTTTCTGGGAAGAAAATGTCTCCATGGAGAAGTGCTCCACCAGTCAGAAGTAAAAAAAAGGAGTGTTGAAAAGCTGAACGCAGGTGGAGAAAGACTGGACTCCAGGTTCACTATATGATCTATAAAGAGAGACTCTACAGATATAACCTACAACTGAAAAATGCAAGAGAATCTTTCTTTTCTGAGATCATCAGTAAAAACATTAACAATGCTCGTGCATTATTTGCCACGATCGACAGGTTAACAAACCCTCCTGTAACTGTAGCATCTGAACTCCACTCTACCAGGACCTGCAATGAATTTGTTAACTTCTTCACTGAACAAACCCAAAAGATCAGAGAGGCAGTCAGAACATCCACATCAACTCCAGGACCAATGTTGTCTCCAACTAGAACTGATTTTGACTAAATTTACCAATATCACCAAATAAACTACAAAATCTTAGAAGAAATCGTACAGCAACTAAGCTCTTCTTCCTGCTGTCTCGATGTTTTACCCACAGCTTTATGGGGTAAGAATGCTGTCAAAAACAATGTATGTAAAGATGGAAATGTGTGCATATTAATCAATAGTTGTGCATAAGTAAAATCCAAAAGAGGTATTGTATATTTTCTCTATAAAAATACAAAATAAAATGTTACAGCTTCAAGAAATTACAAACACAAAGTTCAAGTTTACAGTTGTGGTTTATTCTTTATGAATACAATATGCTATAACAGTTTGTGAATACGATTTCTTTTCTTTGAAAATACGAATTTACATCAGCGACTTGGTATCACGTGATCTCAGGCTCAGAATATAGTGAGTTGAGTTATACAATGATGTACAGTAGGTGGCAGTATGCACCTCTGAATTTGTTGCGAACAGCCAGCAGCAGAAGAAGAAGAAGCAGCAGCACGAGCACCAAGATGATGGACCAAGAAACCACGATACAAAGCCAGGTAATGTTAAAAAGTTTATATATGTCTTAATGTCATTAATATATGCTCTTGGTCCGTCATCTTGGTGCTAGTGCTGCTGCTTCTTCTTCTTCTGCTGGCGGTATGCAACAAATTCAGAGGTGCATACTGCCACCTACTGTACATCATTGTATAACTCCACCCACTATATTCTATGTTTTAGTTTTGTATTTCATAAAAATAAGAACAATGCTTTATTTATAATACTCTTGATTTCCCCCCATCTCCCCTCTGCTCCTAATATTCCTTTTAGACTGAATTATCCCCCATTCTGGCACTACGTTTACTGGCGGTGAGAAGTGTGACAGCGCATGCGCAACGCGAATCGACTAACTCTGTGCTCCACTAACCAGCCTGAGATCACGTGATACCAAGTCGCTGATGTAAATTCGTATTCTCATAGTAAATAAATCGTATTCACAAACTGTTATAGCATATTGTATTCATAAAGAATAACAACTGTAAACTTGAACTTTGTCTTTGTTATTTCTTGAAGCTGTAACATTTTATTTTGTATTTTTATAGAGAAAATATACAATACCTCTTTTGGATTTTACTTATGCACAACTATTGACTAATATGCACACATTTCAGTCTTTACATACATTGTTTTTGACAGCGTTCTTACCCCACAGCTTTCCTTCAGAAAGTTTTGCCTGTAATAACATCTGATTTAACACAAATAATAAACACGTCCCTTTTATCAGTTGTTTTCCTCCAGGCCCTGAAAACAGCAATTATCAAACCTCTATAGAAAAAGAGCAACTTGGACAAGCTGCTACTACAGAACTACAGGCCTATATCAAACCTCTCCTTCATCAGTAAGATTATTGAAAAAGCTGCGTTTCAGCAGTTAAACAACTTCCTAACAACGACCAACCGCTTCAATGTCTTCCAGTCAGACTTCCTGCTCACCACAGTACAGAGACTGCTCTTGTCAAGGTGTTCAATGACATCCGTATAAATGCAGACTGTGGAAGAACCACAGTGCTGGTATTATTGGACCTTAGTGCAGCATTCGACACTGTTGATCACTCCATTTTATTAGAGCGCCTGGAAAACTGGGTCGGCCTTTCTGGTACAGCACTCAACTGGTTTAAATCCTACTTGAAGGACAGGGACTTTGTGTCAGTAGGTAACTTTACATCAGAGACACAAAAATCACATGTGGCGTTCCCCAAGGGTCCATCTTAGGTCCCCTCCTATTCAATATCTACATGCTCCCCCTAACTCAGATTTTAATAAACAACAACGTAAGTTATCATAACTATGCAGACGACACACAGCTATACGTTACGATGTCACCAGGTGACCATGAACCCATTAAAGCGCTGGGTAAATGCTTAGAAGAAATCAATGCATGGATGGGCCTACATTTTCTTCAGCTGAATCAAAACAAAACTGAAGTAATAATCTTTGGACCACAAAGGAAGAACGTTTAAAAGTTAGCACACAGCTTCAGTTAATACAGCTAGAAACCACCAGTCAGGCTGGAAACCTGGGTGTAGTGATGGACTCAGACCTGAACCTTCAGAGGAACATAAAGACAGTAACAAGGTCGACCTTCTATCACCTAAAGAACATCTCCAGGATTAAAGGACTAATGTCTCAGCAGGACCTTGAAAAACTAATTCATGCGTTCATCTTTAGTAGAATTGATTACTGCAACGGTGTCTTCACAGGTCTGCCTGAAAAGTGGATCAGACAGCTGTAGTTGATCCAGAACGCTGCTGCCCGCGTCCTCACTAGAACTAAGAAAGTGGAGAACATCGGCCCGGTTCTAAAGTCCCTACACTGGCTCCCTGTAGCTCAGAGAATAGACTTTAAAAGACCTCTCAGGTCTTCTGGCTCAAATCTACTCTGCAGAACCAGAACCAAACATGGAGAAGCAGCTTTTAGTTCATATGCTCCACTAATCTGGAATAAACTCCCAGAAAACAGTAAAAGCACCGAAACCCTAAGTTGCTTTAAATCAAGAGTTTAGAGCGGCCTTTGACTGTGCCATTTTGGAATGATTAGTGGCGTTTTCAGTCCACTTTTCTTTTCATTTTCTTGTCCATCATTCTATTATCTTTATTTCATTTTATTTTACTTTTTTAAATTAACTCTGTTGTTTGATTTTATCATTTGATTTGTTTTTCTGTGTCTGTATCTGTGTTTATTTGCTTTGTGATTGTATTGTAATTGTATGTACAGCGCTTTTAGTGTCTTGTTGCTGGAAAAAGGCTATATAAATAAACTTACCTTACCTAACCTTCCCTATAGTTGGAACACACCCTTCTCATGAAGGGAGGCCCCCAGTCTGCCAGCCCAGAGGCACTGTCCCCGACCGCCACGCAATGTTTAAGAGGCGTGTCAACCGTGACAGCCCCACAACATCCAGAGACTTGAGGTACTCAGGGCGGATCTCATCCACCCCCAAAAGCCCTGCCAGCGTGGTGCTTTTTTACCACCTGGGGACTTCAGCCTGGGTGATGAAAGAGTCCAACCCCGAGTCCCCAGCCTCTGTTTCAACCAGGGAATGCATGATGGCAGGATTGAGGAGATCCTCGAAGTACTCCTTCCACCGCCCAATAATGTCCCCAGTCGAGGTCAGCAGCCTCCCACCCCCACTGTAAACAGTGTCGGCTAGGCACTGGACGGATGGTTTGCCAGAATCTCTTCAAGGCCAACTGGTTTTTGCCTCTGCCACAGCCTATGAAAATGAACAAATGAAAGTCAGACATTGCTTTTCAAACATGCTTCAACAGAATTATTTCAAAAAAATAAACTCATGAAACTGGCCTGGACAAAAATGATGGTACCCTTAACTTAATATTTTGTTTCACAACCTTTTGAGGCAATCACTGCAATCAAATGATTCTTATAACTGTCAATGAGACTTCTGCACCTCTTGGCAGGTATCTTGGCCCACTCCTCATGAGCAAACTGCTCCCATTGTCTCAGGTTTGAAGGGAGCCTTTTCCAGATGGCATGTTTCAGCTCCTTCCAAAGATGCTCAATAGGATTTAGGTCAGGGGTCATAGAAGGCCACTTCAGAATAGTCCAATGTTTTCCTCTTAGCCATTCTTGGTGTTTTTAGCTGTGTGTTTTGGGTCATTATCATGTTGCAAGACCCATGACCTGCAACTGAGACCAAGCTTTCTGACACTGGGCAGCACATTTCTCTCTAGAATCCCTTGATAGTCTTGAGATTTCATTATACCCTGAACAGATTCAAGACATCCTGTGCCAGAAGCAGCAAAGCAGCCCCAGAACATAACGGAGCCTCCTCCATGTTTCACAGTAGGGACAGTGTTCTTCATATGCTTCATTTTTCCATCTGCAAACATAGACCTGATGTGCCTTGCCAAAAAGTTTAGTTTGTGTCTAATCTGTCCATAGGACATTCTCCCAGAAGCTTTGCGGCTTTTCAACATGTAGTTTGGCAAAATGCACTCTGGCTTTTTATTGATGTGTTTTCAACAATGGTGTTCTCCTTGGTTGTCTCCCATGAAGTCCACTTTGCCTCAAAACAACGTCAGATGGTGCGATCTGACACTGACGTTCCTTGAATCTCTTTAGATGTTTTTCTTGGCTCTTTTGTCACTGTTTGTATTATCCGTCTCTTTGTTTTGTCATCAATTTTCTGCCACGTCCAGGGAAGTTGGCTACAGTCCCATGGATCTTCAATTTCTGAACAACATGTGGAACTGTAGTCACAGGAACATGAAGCTGCTTGGTGATGGCCTTATAATCTTTACCTTTAACATGATTGTCTCCTGAGACAACGTTTTCCTTCACTTCCTCTGGTCCACACCATGCCACCAAACAGCACAGCGACTACCTGTAGCCCTATATATAGGCCCACTGACTGAATGTGTGTGTGTATATATACATATATATATATATATATATATATATACAGGGGTTGGACAATGAAACTGAAACACCTGGTTTTAGACCACAATCATTTATTAGTATGGTGTAGGGCCTCCTTTTGCAGCCAATACAGCGTCAATTCGTCTTGGGAATGACATATACAAGTCCTGCACAGTGGTCAGAGGGATTTTAAGCCATTCTTCTTGCAGGATAGTGGCCAGGTCACTACGTGATACTGGTGGAGGAAAACGTTTCCTGACTCGCTCCTCCAAAACACCCCAAAGTGGCTCAATAATATTTAGATCTGGTGACTGTGCAGGCCATGGGAGATGTTCAACTTCACTTTCATGTTCATCAAACCAATCTTTCACCAGTCTTGCTGTGTGTATTGGTGCATTGTCATCCTGATACACGGCACCGCCTTCAGGATACAATGTTTGAACCATTGGATGCACATGGTCCTCAAGAATGGTTCGCTAGTCCTTGGCAGTGACGCGCCCATCTAGCACAAGTATTGGGCCAAGGGAATGCCATGATATGGCAGCCCAAACCATCACTGATCCACCCCCATGCTTCACTCTGGGCATGCAACAGTCTGGGTGGTACGCTTCTTTGGGGCTTCTCCACACCGTAACTCTCCTGGATGTGGGGAAAACAGTAAAGGTGGACTCATCAGAGAACAATACATGTTTCACATTGTCCACAGCCCAAGATTTGCGCTCCTTGCACCATTGAAACCAACGTTTGGCATTGGCATGAGTGACCAAAGGTTTGGCTATAGCAGCCCGGCCGTGTATATTGACCCTGTGGAGCTCCTGACGGGCAGTTCTGGTGGAAACAGGAGAGTTGAGGAGCACATTTAATTCTGCCGTGATTTGAGCAGCCGTGGTTTTATGTTTTTTGGATACAATCCAGGTTAGCACCCGAACATCCCTTTCAGACAGCTTCCTCTTGCGTCCACAGTTAATCCTGTTGGATGTGGTTCGTCCTTCTTGGTGGTATGCTGACATTACCCTGGATACCGTGGCTCTTGATACATCACAAAGACTTGCTGTCTTGGTCACAGATGCGCCAGCAAGACGTGCACCAACAATTTGTCCTCTTTTGAACTCTGGTATGTCACCCATAATGTTGTGTGCATTTCAATATTTTGAGCAAAACTGTGCTCTTACCCTGCTAATTGAACCTTCACACTCTGCTCTTACTGGTGCAATGTGCAATCAATGAAGACTGGTTACCAGGCTGGTCCAATTTAGCCATGAAACCTCCCACACTAAAATGACAGGTGTTTCAGTTTCATTGTCCAACCCCTGTATGTATGTATGTATGTATGTATGTGTGTATATATGTATATACGTATGTATGTCTTCTGTTCCATGGCCCGGGCGAAAGCCACATTGCTTTTTCTGGATCTGAGGTTAAACTGTCAATCGGAGCCTCCTCTCCACCACCCTACAGTAACCTTTCCCAGAAAGGCTGAGAAGGGTGATAGCTAAAACACACTCTCCAGTGCCCCCTTGTAAGAATTGGTGACCAGATTGCGAAAATCCTAAAAGTTATCGTTCCACCACCTGACAGTATCATTAGTCCAGGTTTGCAATTCGCACTCCAAAGCAGAACAAATCTTGTTTAAACACACAACACTGTGATAACCAAAAAATAAAGACTGCTGTTTTTAAGGTCTTCACTGTCAAGTTCTTATTGATGAATTTAATTGTTAACCAATTAGAGGGCCCATCTGAGTTTTGGCTCCATGCTGTCCTGGTTTGTTCCTGCAGGATTCAGACATTTGATGCATCGCTTTGTGGAGCTTCTGTGTCACCAGAAGCCCTGCAGCATTTCTTCATTCACTCTCTCACTCAAATTTTCACCTGCAACCCACGACTAACAGGTAAGCTCCAATTTAACAGTAGGTTTTCACTTTCATACTCTGCCTCTTCTTCTGAGAATTAACTTTTTTTTTCTGGATCTCTTTCTGTATTTTGTCCATGAAAATAGCTTTTTTACTTTTGAGACCATTCAAATATTAAATTACTCTGGTAGAGCCTTTTATTTGGGGGAATAAATGTTTCTGTTTGTCCTCAGTGTCAGATGCTGTCACCTTGCAGAATGAGTGGACTATTGCAAAAGTGAGCCACTGTCTGACCTCACTTTACTGTAAGGTAAGTGAGTTTTGTTCTCCATAATCCTGTTCCCTCTGCTGTCTGGAAGACTGGAATGATGCTCCTTTTATCAGCATAAGTATGGAAAAATATTTATGCATCCCTTCTACATGCATGCAGTACATACATGAATGCATACACAAATACATACATACACTACCAGTCAAAAGCTCTATATTCACTGTCTCACTTAACAAGTCTCTTTATTTTCATGATTATTTACATTGTAGATTCTCACCAAAGGGAACAAAACTGTGAATGAAGACACATAGAAATATGTAGTAAACAAAAAGTGTGAAATAATTCTAAACATTTTTAGATTTTAGATTGTTCCAAATAGCCTCCCTTTGCTCTGATGACTGCTTTGCTCTCTTGGCGTTTTCTCCATGATCTTCATCAAGTGGTCACCTGAAATGGTTTTCCAAAGAGTGTTGCAAGAACTTCCCAGAGGTTCATTGAGAGAAGGTCGAAGGTTAATATTTCAGTCATCACAGCAAAAGGCGGCTACTTTCAGGAATCTAAGATACAGGTCCTTCTCAAAAAATTAGCATATTGTGATAAAGTTCATTATTTTCCATAATGTCACGATGAAAATTTAACATTCATATATTTTAGATTCATTGCACACTAACTGAAATATTTCAGGTCTTTTATTGTCTTAATACGGATGATTTTGGCATACAGCTCATGAAAACCCAAAATTCCTATCTCACAAAATTAGCATATCATTAAAAGGGTCTCTAAACGAGCTATGAACCTAATCATCTGAATCAACGAGTTAACTCTAAACACCTGCAAAAGATTCCTGAGGCCTTTAAAACTCCCAGCCTGGTTCATCACTCAAAACCCCAATCATGGGTAAGACTGCCGACTTGACTGCTGTCCAGAAGGCCACTATTGACACCCTCAAGCAAGAGGGTAAGATAAAGAAAGAAATTTCTGAACGAATAGGCTGTTCCCAGAGTGCTGTATCAAGGCGCCTCAGTAGGAAGTCTGTGGGAAGGAAAAAGTGTGGCAGAAAATGCTGCACAACAAGAAGAGGTGACCAGACCCTGAGGAAGATTGTGGAGAAGGGCCGATTCCAGACCTTGGGGGACCTGCAGAAGCAGTGGACTGAGTCGGGAGTAGAAACATCCAGAGCCACCGTGCACAGGCGTGTGCAGGAAATGGGCTACAGGTGCCGCATTCCCCAGACCTGGGCTACAGAGAAGCAGCACTGGACTGTTGCTCAGTGGTCCAAAGTACTTTTTTCGGATGAAAGCAAATTCTGCATGTCATTCGGAAATCAAGGTGCCAGAGTCTGGAGGAAGACTGGGGAGAAGGAAATGCCAAAATGCCAGAAGTCCAGTGTCAAGTACCCACAGTCAGTGATGGTCTGGGGTGCCGTGTCAGCTGCTGGTGTTGGTCCACTGTGTTTTATCAAGGGCAGGGTCAATGCAGCTAGCTATCAGGAGATTTTGGAACACTTCATGCTTCCATCTGCTGAAAAGCTTTATGGAGATGAAGATTTCATTTTTCAGCACGACCTGGCACCTGCTCACAGTGCCAAAACCACTGGTAAATGGTTTACTGACCATGGTATCACTGTGCTCAATTGGCTTGCCAACTCTCCTGACCTGAACCCCATAGAGAATCTGTGGGATATTGTGAAGAGAACGTTGAGAGACTCAAGACCCAACACTCTGGATGAGCTAAAGGCCGCTATCGAAGCATCCTGGGCCTCCATAAGACCTCAGCAGTGCCACAGGCTGATTGCCTCCATGCCACGCCGCATTGAAGCAGTCATTTCTGCAAAAGGATTCCCGACCAAGTATTGAGTGCATAACTGTACATGATTATTTGAAGGTTGATGTTTTTTGTATTAAAAACACTTTTCTTTTATTGGTCTGATGAAATATGCTAATTTTGTGAGATAGGAATTTTGGGTTTTCATGAGCTGTATGCCACAATCATCCGTATTAAGACAATAAAAGACCTGAAATATTTCAGTTAGTGTGCAATGAATCTAAAATATATGAATATTAAATTTTCATCATTACATTATAGAAAATAATGAACTTTATCACAATATGCTAATTTTTTGAGAAGGACCTGTATAAAACATTTAAAGTTCATTCATTCATACCGCTTCTTCCATAGTGGGTTGCGGGGAAGCTGGTGCCTACAGGGGTTGGACAATGAAACTGAAACACCTGTCATTTTAGTGTGGGAGGTTTCATGGCTAAATTGGACCAGCCTGGTAACCAGTCTTCATTGATTGCACATTGCACCAGTAAGAGCAGAGTGTGAAGGTTCAATTAGCAGGGTAAGAGCACAGTTTTACTCAAAATATTGAAATGCACACAACATTATGGGTGACATACCAGAGTTCAAAAGAGGACAAATTGTTGGTGCATGTCTTGCTGGCGCATCTGTGACCAAGACAGCAAGTCTTTGTGATGTATCAAGAGCCACGGTATCCAGGGTAATGTCAGCATACCACCAAGAAGGACGAACCACATCCAACAGGATTAACTGTGGACGCAAGAGGAAGCTGTCTGAAAGGGATGTTCGGGTGCTAACCCGGATTGTATCCAAAAACATAAAACCACGGCTACCCAAATCACGGCAGAATTAAATGTGCACCTCAACTCTCCTGTTTCCACCAGAACTGTCCGTCAGGAGCTCCACAGGGTCAATATACACGGCCGGGCTGCTATAGCCAAACCTTTGGTCACTCGTGCCAATGCCAAACGTTGGTTTCAATGGTGCAAGGAGCGCAAATCTTGGGCTGTGGACAATGTGAAACATGTATTGTTCACTGATGAGTCCACCTTTACTGTTTTCCCCACATCCAGGAGAGTTACGGTGTGGAGAAGCCCCAAAGAAGCGTACCACCCAGACTGTTGCATGCCCAGAGTGAAGCATGGGGGTGGATCAGTGATGGTTTGGGCTGCCATATCATGGCATTCCCTTGGCCCAATACGTGTGATAGATGGGCGCGTCACTGCCAAGGACTACCGAACCATTCTTGAGGACCATGTGCATCCAATGGTTCAAACATTGTATCCTGAAGGCGGTGCCGTGTATCAGGATGACAATGCACCAATACACACAGCAAGACTGGTGAAAGATTGGTTTGATGAACATGAAAGTGAAGTTGAACATCTCCCATGGCCTGCACAGTCACCAGATCTAAATATTATTGAGCCACTTTGGGGTGTTTTGGAGGAGCGAGTCAGGAAACGTTTTCCTCCACCAGTATCACGTAGTGACCTGGCCACTATCCTGCAAGAAGAATGGCTTAAAATCCCTCTGACCACTGTGCAGGACTTGTATATGTCATTCCCAAGATGAATTAATGCTGTATTGACCGCAAAAGGAGGCCCTACACCATACTAATAAATTATTATGGTCTAAAACCAGGTGTTTCAGTTTCATTGTCCAACCCCTGTATTTCCAGCAGTCTATAGGCGAGAGGCAGGGTACATTCTGGACAGGTCGCCAATCCATCGCAGGGCAATACAGAGACACACAGGACAAACAACCACGCACACACTCATTCACACCTAAGTGCAATTTAGAGAGACCAATTAACCTAACAGTCATGTTTTTGGACTGTTTTGGACTGTGGAGGAAGCCGGAATACCCGGTGAGAACCCACACATGCACGGGGAGAACATGTAAACTCCATGCAGAAAGACCCCCGGCCGAGAGTCGAACCCAGGACAAGTAGCATTGTTGCCATTCAGCAAGAAAGTGCTACCTACTGTGCCACCGTGCAGCCCACATATTTAAATGTTTAAAGTTATCTTATGGTTTTTTGTTTGCTACATTATTCCATATGTGTTCTTTCACAGGTTTGATGCCTTCAGTGAGAATCTACGTAGAATGCAAATAGTCATAAACCTAAATAAAACCTTTCAATTAGAAAACGTTTGACCGGTAATGTACATGCATGCATGTGTATGCACACATACATACATGTAGTACATGCATAGAGAATATCAGCAGTAAACCAGTATTGCACTTCTGTATTTGGACTGTATTTGACCTACTTACCGAAGCTCTTTATCAGACCTGTCCATGTAAATATTAAAGCTCTGTGTTTCATATGCCTACCGTTTAGTGTTAACTCAATTTTCGTTTAATAATTGTTTAAACATTTGGACCTTTTAATAACTTTCATTGGAATATTTTTTCTCTTTACTGTTCAGTACTTCAAAGTGGATACAAAGTTGATCTTCCAAGGTACAGCTACATTAAACTCTTTTCTGTTTCTTTAAAAGCTGGGTGTGATCTTCAGTGTCAAGCAGCTGCTACACCACCTGCAGCAGGTTTTAGAAACCCATGAGGTAAACTGGAAACATATCCTGTGCTTTGTCTCCTCCCTACTGGTTTATTACAAGGCGGCCCAGCCAAGCCTCAGAGGTAAACACAGGAAAAACACTGTTTCTATGAATGTATTGATGATTGAAATAAAACTGCACAGATAGAGGGGCATTACGTGGTGTAGCAGTAGAGCGGGCGCCCCATACACAAAGGCTATAGTCCTCAACATAGCCGTCCTGGGTCCAATTCTCAACCTTGCACCTTAGCTGCATGTTTCCCCCCCTCTCTCTGCACATTTCCTGCCTGTAACTCTCAATAAAGGCAACTAGTGCCCAAAGAAAGACTTAAACTAGACAGAAACTTTTTTTCATGATACAGTTTAAAGCACTTTAAATGAAAAAACAAAACCAAAAATCATTTGAGAAATTTGAACAAGCATGCAAATAATTTCCTGACACTTAGTCTTCACAGTCTATTGAAAAGTTATCGTTATCCCTTATAACAGTAAATATAATCTGCACAAGAAAAAGTCTCCATGGAGAAGTGCTCCACTAGTCAGAAGTGAAATAAGGGAGTGTTGAAAAGCTGAACGCAGGTGGCATTTTTTATTCTCTTTAATTATTTAATTACCTTTATGCCACTGCAATGTACTTTTCCTATTATGTCTTTTTTTCCCTTTTTTTATCTACAGCAATTTGAATTGTCTTGCTACTGAAATGTGCTATATAAATAAACTTTCCTTGCCAAGAACTGCAGTAAATATTTCAGTATGCATTCGGGCTCTCTATATGCCTGTCATCTATTTGGTGACACATGTTCAATGCACCATAAAACGTTTTAAAGGTAAAGAGGGGGTAAAATCATTAAGAAACCACTATTAAGTTGTGGCATTGCTAAAACAGCAAAGTTGGCCAGAAGGAACATTTGTTGCTCAGATGGAAATATGAATTTCATTTTTCCACGAGCTGGAAAAGACTTATTGTCTAGACACTGTTTGTTGTGAACCCAAGTCTACAAGTCATATCGTGCTGCCTTTATTGGTATTTCTTTTGGCTTCAGAAACTGAAGATGAAAGGTAAACAGTTCCATTTTGTGTTATTTTCTGCCAGAGTTGTTGTCCAGACTGCTGAGCTCTGCATTTGAAAGCTATGACCTGGAGAACATGATCACGGCCTTCTTGTTGGCTCGACAGGGAGCTCTGGAGGGCGCCGGCGTCTTTCTGTCCTACAGCGACTGGTTCAAGGTTTGCTTTAACTCTTCAGCTTCCAGCACTGGTTTAGTGTTTTAATGTCTGTTACTTGCACACGGGTGACTGGATATGTCAATTAACAATGCATATATATACAGCTCGCATCATATTTAAAACAAGTTTCGTCTTATTTGTATAACCCAGACCACTATATGCATGGACCCCCTTAATGCAGGAGTACACCTATGGGATACAACCACATTTATTTGAATTTAATTAAACATTTCTCTTAAACAGAAAAATATGTTTTTCTTGTCAAGTTAAATTGATTCACATGAATTTAGATCTAACAAGTGAAGGTAGATTTAGGATGTTTTGCCTTTTCAGATGTCTTTCGGTGGCTCCACTGGCTACCATGCAAGCAGTAAAAAATCTCTGGTGTTCCTGCTGAAGTTCCTTTCTGACCTGGTGCCCTTTGAACCTCCACTGTATCTAAAGGTGAAATCCATTTACTTTGAGCTATATTTGAATTTTTAACATGCACTAAACTGGTTAAAAGGAATAAAGCCAGGCTTTGTTGTCCCCGTTGTCAAATATTTCAAACCTACCATTAGAGGTCGGCGATTTGAAATATTTATCTTTAGCATAAATGTTAACATTACTATAAGTTGTAAAAGTAGTTTTTCATCATTTCAGTACACTCAAAGTATTACTTTCAGTTAGTCACGCTTATGAAGTGGAGTTTGCTATTTGATATTACATTACCTTCAGTTATAAGAAGAAAAATGTATTTTAGTTATTTACAATACTTTGAAGCTGTAACCCAGCTCTAACTTTCTTATGTTAGGTTCATATTCTTCACCCTCCATATGTGCCTGCAAAACACCGCAACCTCCTCATGGAGTACGTCACTTTGGCAAAGACAAGACTGGCTGACCTCAAGGTAAAAGACGTCATTGACATGATTCAATTCAATTCAGTTTATTTCTATAGCACCAATTCACAACACATGTCGTCTGAAGGCTCTTCACAACAGTCAGGTTCATACATTCCAATTAATCCTAATCATTGAACAGTTCAGTCAGATTCAGTTATTTATTCAAATTGGATAAAAAGTTTTTCTATCTAAGGAAACCCAGCAGATTGTATCCAGTCAGTGACTTGCAGCATTCACTCCTCCTGGATGAGCATGTAGAGACAGTGGACAGTCAATGGTGTTGACTTTGCAGCAATCCCTCATACTGAGCATGCATGTAGCGACAGTGGAGAGGAAAAACTCCCTTTTAACAGGAAGAAACCTCCAGCAGAACCAGAACCAGGCTCAGTGTGAGCGGCCATCTGCCACGACCCACTGGGGGTTTGAGAGAACAGAGCAGAGACACAAAGAGAACAAAGAAGCACTGATCCAGGAGTACTTTCTATGGGAAGGAAAAGTAAATGTTAATGGATGTAGCTCCTTTAGTTGTTTCATCTAGAAAGAAAGAACAGATAAACTCTGAGCCAGTTTTCAAGGATAGAGTCTGAAAGAGAGAACATAGAGTTAGTTACAGTAGAAGCTCAGTCAGTAGCCATGTCTAGGAGAGAGAAAGGGTTAAACACTAAAAGACAGGGCCATGTGGATCATCTGTAGAAGGTGAGCATTAAGTTGTTGCCAGCAGAAGCTTGGACGATGCCCCTCTCCAGAAAGGTGTCACAGGTAGACACAGAGTCAGGCCAGGTGTAGCTTCTAGGAAGAGAAAAGAGAGAACAAAGTTAAAAGCTGAAATAACAGCAAATAATGCAAAATTGGAGAGTAGTATGAGAATGTAGCAGACAGGATGAAAGTGGTCATTATGTCCTCCAGCAGCCTAAGCCTATAGCAGCATAACTACAGAGATAACTCAGGATAAACTAAGCCACTCTAACTATAAGCTTTATCAAAAAGGAAAGTTTTAAGCCTAGCCTTAAAAGTAGACAGGGTGTCTGCCTCACGGACTAAAACTGGGAGCTGGTTCCACAGGAGAGGAGCCTGATAACTAAAGGATCTGCCTCCCATTCTACTTCTAGAGACTCTAGGAACCACCAGTAAACCTGCAGTCTGAGAACAAAGTGCTCTGTTAGGAACATATGGACCAATCAGATCTCTGATGTATGATGGAGCTAGATCATTAAGGGCTTTATATGTGAGGAGGAGAATTTTAAATTATATTCTGGATTTAACAGGGAGCCAATGAAGGGAAGCTAAAATAGGAGAAATATGATTTCTCTTTTTAATTTTCATCAGAACTCTTGCTGCAGCATTTTGAATCAGCTGAAGGCTTTTAACTGCATTTTGTGGACATCCTGATAGTAAAGAATTACAATAGTCCAGCCTTGAAGTAACAAATGCATGGACTAGTTTTTCAGCGTCACTCCTGGACAAGATATTTCTAATGTCACCTAATAAATATACTTGGAAAAAGTATATTTATTAGGTGGCCAAGTCCATCATCTTCTAGACATTGTCTATTTAATCATTGCGTGAGTATGGTGGTCTATAGCGGCACCCAATGAGCATAAGCTTAATTAATTTTAAATCCACCTGAACCCAAATGGATTCAATAGAATCCATTATAAGACCTAGCCTTATTGTTACTTGTAGGTGACTCTAAACATAGGTCACCTCATGAGACTCATTTAGGTAAATCCTCTGATCACATTTAATATTTTTCTTTGTCCTTTCATGCTAAAGGTGAATATGAATTGTTTAATTTAAATGATATATGACCGATAAGTGTCTTAGCAAACAAACCAAGACAACGTCCGTCCATTGGTCTGGGGATGGTAAAACACTGATTACATTTCTCCTGGTTCATAAACTCCTTGCCCTGATCAGAGTACAGCTATACTGATAGGTCATCTATTCACCTCTTGGTGTACAGATCAGTCATTGTCAGGACATAATTGTTACCCTGTGATGTTTCTGAGAGTGGCCTGATTAGGTACAACCTAAGAACCTCCCAAGGTTCCTTGACCTGCAAGACATTATATTAACAATAGTACACAAAAATCAAAAACGGTGGTGGAACGGCTCTATAGTACTTGTACAAACAATGTTGTGTTTTAGTCTATAGAAGTAAAACTAACTAGATTAAATGGAAAACTGGTGTCACACTTATGATGGGGTCATTAAGTTGGCAACGGTGACATTTGACCTGATAGTTGATGCAGGCTGATGGACAATAAATTCGGCAAAATCAGAAACACAAGTTATACCATGTGTCTTTTTAATCTTAAAAATGTTAAAAGTTCTCTGTGTTAAAGTTCTGGAAGGTACGAGCAGCACTTGATTAGTTGTACATTTTCCAATCATCCACATCCTTTTTTAATAGTGAGCAGGTAGTATCCAACAATAATCCTGTCTCTAGTGGTCCTCTAGCCATTGTGCTTGTCAGCACCAGGATTATTGTGACTCGACCTTACGACACACGACTTTTTCTTGTCCGACAGAACCACAAACCGCAGGAAGTGTTGGTTGGGGCCAATGTATAACAGTCTGTTAGAAGTGGGAGGATGGAATAATATGAAAACACTATATATAAATGATATGGTTTTATTTGTTATATGCACAGTTGTACACAGTAAAATGTATTTTGTATGTGCAACCAATAGTAAATGCAGTAATTCCGAAAGCACACCAGGTAAAAATAGAAATACATATTTTAAATTATAAAAGAAATTTTATAACTGTAAAACATTATTGGCTGTAGCTCCTTTAGTGGCTTCATCTAGAGGAGAAGCACAGCTAAGCAGATGAACGGAGTCTAGATTTTCATCTAAAATACATTATTTAAAAATATTTATTATAGTTTTTCAACGTCACTCCTGGACAGGATATTTCTAATTTTGGCAATGTTCCAAAGATGAAAGAAGGAAATCCTAGAAACCTGTATAATATGGGATTTAAATGACATGTCCTGGTCAAAAATAACACCAAGGTTTTTTACTTTATTATCAGAGGTCAATTTAATGCCATCCAGGTTAAATGATTGACTAAACAGTTTCTTTTTTAAAGAAAGTTATCCAAGTTTTTGTACCCACCAACATGATGGGTACAAATATTGAGTTTAATCTTATTTTATGTTACTCTCTATTTTAATAGTTAAATGCCTGAATTGAAAGATGTCTTTTCTAAAGCTAAATAGTCTGTGTTTGTACATGCAGGAGTCAGTGGAGGACATGGGCTTGTATGAAGAGGTTTCTGATACAGGTTCATCATTGCAGGTAACAGTGACCCCCACTGGTGAGACTTTGTTTAGAAGTTGTAGCGGCAGATCCTTATTTTTCACACTCCTGGTTGCTTTTTATGACACCAACACAGGCAAAACCAACGGTTCAAAGTTCTGACAACTGTATGATGAGATGATAATTTGTATTGCAGCTCAAATGTATGCTGACATTATAGTATATGTAGTGGACTCAAAGTATTGCATAGTAAAAAAAGTAGTGAAGATAGAGCACCTAGCAGATGTATTCATACCACTTTAACTTTTCCACATTTTTTTCACATTTCAAAAACAAACTATAACGTGTTTTTATGGTGATTTTTATGTGATGCCCTATACATAAGATAGCTTTGAAGTTTATGCTTTGACAAACTGTACAACTGTTCAAGGGGTATGAATGCACTAGATGGTCTCCAAGTTAGCAGCAAGTGTAACCCCAGTGACACAAAGCTGAAAATCTTTCACAATCCTTGATCATTTTTAGAAATATTTAAACAATGAATTAATTTTATTATTTAAGGAATAAGTAGTGATGCACCATTCCATCAGCTATTGACTAAAATCATTTGATTTTCCTGTGTAGTGCCAGAGTTAAATGTTTTAAACATTTCATTATCAAAAGCATCAACAATGAAAAGTCCAACCTTTTTTAGTCTGTGAAAACATCAACAAGTGTCATGTTCTTTGATATGTTTTGCTTTGATTTTAGTAAAATCAGATAAAGGTCTGGAAAAAAAATGCTTCGATGCTGAAGAGATGTCCTCAGAAAACAAGACTGAGTAGGAAATGATTGATTTTGCTGTTTTGGTTTTACTTACTGTATGTGATCAGGGGTAGAAAAATGCCTTTTATTTGTTCTGTTGAAGTTAAGACTCTAAAGAACAATCTATCATAATATCTTCAACAAATTCAAAAACATTATTGCACTATAATCCCTAATAGTGTAGTCTTCATTTACATCTGCAAGTCCTCCATTATAGTGCCAGGTATGTTTATTAAATTTAAAAGAAAACAGAGCGTGGATTACCACCATTGTATTTTCTGTGTTCCCGCAGCCTCAGGGCCAGGCTGCACAGGATGTGGAGAAAGCAGTGTCTCTATTTGAGAGCACGGGCAGGATCTCTGCAACAGTCATGGAGGCCAGGTGAATCATCACGTCATCACCTCACCTTCAAGAAGCATAACATTGGCAGAATATGCAAGTGATTCAGGAGATGGAAGTGTTGATGGATCATTGTGGATTTTATTTGAAGGGATCACAGAAAACCATTCATATACACATAGTTATAAAACAATAATAGAAACAAAATAACTAATGAAAATATATGTAAACCAGAGACTCCTAAAATGACAACAGTTACACTAAATGCAAGGACGCTCCTGCCAAGATGCAAACCACCTTTCGTATTTTCTATTACTGAAGATGGACAATGTGCATCAAGTCCACCAACCGGATCCTGGCATACATCCCTTGGTGGTTGAGGTGGTGAAGGATGAAGTGTAGTCCCAAGTTGATAGCATCATCTGCCGACCTGTTTGCCTGGTAGGCAAACTGCTGGGGGTCCATCAGGGGGTATGTGATGTCCTTCAGGTGCTTCAACACCAGTCATTTAATCCTGTGATGGTGGGTTTCTTGTGTACTGGGATGATGGTGGAGCATTTGAAGCAGGAGAAAACCTCACACTTGTTGAAGATCTCAGTGAAGATTGGGGCCAGTTGGTCAACGCAGGCTGTCAGGCATAATGGGGAGACATCGTCAGGTCCTGAAGACTTCCCTTGTTTCAGGCGCTGAAAGATCCTGTTTACATCTTCCTCTGAGATTCTTAGTGCAGGCAGGGGGTCTGAAGGTAGGAGGTGGTTGGTGTACAGCAAGAAGTAGTGTCTGAATGGGATGTGGAGGAGTTGGGTTGACGTGTGAACTGCTGCTTTTCATACCTGCAGTAGAAGCCATTCAACTGGTTTGCCAGGTGAGGATTCTGCTCAGGGTTGGAGGAAGGTCTCCTGTAGGCAGTCAGGTTTTTTGTACCATTCCAAGCAGCAGAAACGTCTCCATGTGAGAAGCTTTTCTTTAGCTTCTCTTCACTGCTTTGATCTCCTTGGTCAGTTTGTTCTTGTCCTTCTTATACAGGGCCCGGTCCACACTGCTGTGAGCCTCTTCCTTATCCCTACGCAGATGCCTCAGATGACAAGTGAACCAAGGTCTATTTTTATTGAATGTGCAGAAGGTATTAATCTGCACACACGTCCTCACAGATACTGATGTATGATGTCACCACCTCAGTAAGTTGGTTTAAATCAGTGGCTGAAGTTTCAAAAACAAGCCTGTAACATCTACTTTGACCAATCAGTCCACTTCATAACAGTCTGAACCACAGGTTTGGAACCTATTAGTTTCTGCCTGTAGGTGGGGATGAGATGGATCAGAGAGTGGTCAGAAACTCCCAAAGCAGCCCTGCTGACAGCATGATATGCATCCTTAACAGTTGTATAGTTGTGGTCCAGAGTGTTTTTATCCTTTGTGGGACACTTAATGTGCTGTTTGTATTTGGAAAGTTCATTGGAGAGTTTTTTACTGTTAAAATCCCCAAGAACAATGATGAAAAACTCTGGATGTTGTTTCTCCACGTCTTTCATCAGTTCAGCCAGTTGTTTTTCAGCATCTGAAGTGGAGCCTTGAGGTGGTATGTAAGAACCAACCTGTACAGACGAGGAGAACTCCCTCGATGGATAAAACGGTTTAGAGTTTATGAGAAATTACTCCGGGTCAGGAGTACATATCTTCTTAAACACGTTCATGTCTCTGCACCAACCTTTGTTTATATAAAATCAGATTCTGCCTCCTCACTTTCCCCCACTTTGCGGTCCGCTTTGAACAGCTGAAAGCCTGGTCTCAGAAGTGTGCAGTCCTGGGTGTTCTCATCAGCCAGGTTTCAGTAAAGCAGAGGGCAGCAGATTCGCGGAGGTGTTTTTTTTTTTTACAGGTGAAGTGAAGCAGTTTGTCCATCTTGTTGGCCAGGGAACACACATTTGCCAGGTGGATTGAAGGCAAAGGTGAGGGTAGTCCCTGCTGTCGGAGCTTAATGAGCACGCCGGCACTCTTCCCTCTCCGCTGTCTCCAGCAGTTTATCCCATTGAGAGTCGCAGCTCCGCTGGCCAGGATCTCCGTGAAGCTGGCGTCAATGAATGATGGTGAAAAAATGCCAAGAGAAGACTGTATGATGTTTAGAAGTTCCTCTGTGCTGAAAGAGACCATCAAATGGAGGCCGAAAGCACCATAAGACACGCAAAAAATGAGAGAGCAAAGCTCCGAGGCTGCCATCAGCAACGTCATCTTGGATATTCAAAACCAAAAAATCCAAAAGTCCAAAAAATGTAGCTTTTTCCCATATCACACCAGCTTCATTTATAGAGCACTTTTAACACCCATGGGACCAAAGTGCTGAACACAAAAGCCCCACAGGGTGTTTGTGAAGTTTGTGCTCGAAATAACATGACCAAATCTAATAAGGTTTTTCTCAGCAGTTACAAACTATTCAAATAATATTGGTATCAAATTAAACACTTTGGAGATCCCATCTGAAGTAAAAAATTAGGATGTTTTTTCCCTCGCCAGAATCGTTTCTGCATTGTACAGTATATAAGTCTTTTAGAAGTGTCATGAATAAGGCTACAAACTATTGAAACCTCTTGACCTGCGCAAATATTCATGCAGCTGATGCAAACTAAAGCGATGTTACAGAGCTTTTAGTAAAGACATACCTAGGTGTTTTGCCTATTATAGGCACATGTTGGCACAATTTACAAAAGATTGTGTTGTTTTACTGGCAAAAGTAAAAAATAATTTTTTACATGTCAAAAATAGTGTTTTAAAATATTCTTTATTTAAATTGCCAAAGTTTATTTTCCATTTTTAGTAAAACACTGAGAAGCTGCTCTCTTTTGTCCCAATAGCTGCATGTTCCATGCAACTTCTATTTTTGTGTCACCACTTGACCAAAGTGTGCTCAAAATATCCATGAGTGGGTAGGTCATATATTTCCTTAACGTGAAAAAAGGTATCCTTTTTCTGGTTCCAGGGGCACCTGGGGCTCAGGTGGTAGGAGTCCTGGAACCGGTGGGTTGCTGGTTTGAATCCCCGCTCCGTCCATCTTAGTTGCTGTGTCCTTGGGCATGGCACTTCACCCACCTTGCCTGCTGATGGTGGTCAGAGGGCCCCCTGGTGCCCATTATATGGCAGCCTCACTTCTGTCAGTCTGCCCCACGGCATTTGTGACTATAATGTAGCTCACCACTGTCAGTGTGTGAATGTGTGGATGACTGTAGTGTGAAGTGCTTTGGAGTGTGGTAGATTAAAACTTTGTTTGGTAGATTAAAAGGGTTACTGTTCTTTATGTGAAAGTGAGTTCTATAGAAATTGCTCTGGTCATAAGGAAACAGTCATTTCAAGCAGCGAGTTTAGAAATGGAAAAGTTCTTGGTGTGAGGAAAGACTAATGAACTTGTTATTGTAGAAGTGAGCATGTAGGCTGGATAGAAACAGTCCACCTGCAAAGAATGATTATTATATCTTGGATCTTGCCAGGTCGCTTTGACATCAGAGTTCAGTGTGCCAGAACATGTGTGTAAATGGAAAGGATACATCGGATTGGTCAAGTGTTTCACAGACACACCAATGTTATGAATTTCAATAAATACGCCCTGTAAAAAGCTGAAGGTAGGACATTTTTGGGAATCTTGATGAAGATGTTTTGGTGCACTGTGAGCGAATAAAGTTCCCCTATGGAGACTGGTAGTAGAGAGAACTCTGAGTTTTGTGTTTAATTGTTTTAAGTAGTAGTATTGCTGCACTCTTCCACAGGTGTCCTTGGACTTGATAAAGAGCCATTTCCAAACCTGAACTTACTGTATATTTATAAATCAGCCTACAGCGACTTTAAAACCATTACCAGCACAGAGAGTTTAAGCTACAAATGGGAACATAGGACTTCAAGCTCTTGGCCTGATTAAAGCACAAATAAGGATCCCAAAATGCCATAAAGTTATAATGAATTAACATAAGCACCAAATAATTTCAGAGAGACATTACAGCTATATAGTGACAGAAAAATAAAACTCTTTTTAGCTGTGGAGGTAAAGCAAAACTCAGATAATACTAACAACTTTCCCCCCCCCCTACAGTCTTTTCCGGAAACCATACTTTTTAACAAGATTCCTTCCTGCTTTGCTTAAACCAAGAGTGGTGAGTTTTTCACATATGTTATCTTACTGTTTACCGCATGCTGACCAGGTACTCATATTTACATAATTTCAGCTTCCACTGAAACCCGACGCTCAGATGAATTTCACTGAAGCTCTGAAAAAGTAAGGTTTGATTTTTCTGGTTTCTTTTTTCAACTTAGTTTTTTTATATTTATAACATAATTATTTTATTAAGTATAATTTCTGTGAAAAATTGTGGTTTTTACTCATGAATTCCTGTGGTTATTTTGTGAATTTTCACAGTAGTTAAAGGGGACATGATGCTTTTAAATCCTTCTTTTCACCTTAAATCATCCAGCTGTGGTCTATATAAGATGGAACCTCAAAGCTTTGGTCTGAACTCCTTGTTTTTGTAGCTCCTCAGGCTCCTCTTCTACCTGTTCTGAGGAACGTCTGAGAGCAACTCGTTTTGATGTCTTTTCTTTAAATGCTACGGAGGCACTTCCCACCCTGTCCCCCTCCTGGTCAAAGAGCGTTCCACTCCTCCCTGTTCGGCCATTTTTGTAGTTTGATAGCAGAGATACAATTATCTAGTGGCGCAGAAACCTTTTATTCCAAAATTGATTAAAAGACCTCAACAACATACTTGTCCATCCAGCCTCACATTTTGGATCCAGAGTGAGCGAGAGCAGAAGGCACAATGCTATGATATCAACACATGGCCAGGACGTCATATCAACAGACAATAAATGAACGTCTAAAATAAGATTTGTTGTCATTTTAGCATTATTTGCAGCTTACTGACACAAGGAACCAAGGTTATTATTGTTAGTTATTATCGTTAACGAAATAACGAAAACTAGAAGTAAAAAAACATTTTCGTTAACTAAAATAAAAAATAGAAACGAGATTTTGTAAAAAAGGAAAACTGAAACTGTAATGAGTGTTCACAAAACTAACTAAAATTATCAGAATTTATAGAGATAACGTGCTTAGTTTTCGCTTGTGTGCCTCATGCATTATGAGGTCAAGTTTCCATTTGTGTTTTTTGTTCCGCTGTGCCGCATTCCACCAGCAGATGGCAGGTACATGAGTCAAGTCATCTGTGCGGTCCGTCCACACCTAGCGTCACGTCAGCAAAACTTGCCGTTGGTAGAAAGTGCGAGTGAGCATGTTGCGCTCAACAACAGCTATTAACATTACAGACGGAGTAGTAGAAGAAGAGCTAAGCACACTGCCTTGGACTGGGTTGACCCTGGCCCTGATGAAGTTTGGTTTGTGGTAAGAAATTTTACTAGTGTTGTCAACATTCACTGTGCCAGGTAAAAAAAATGGCTTGGATGTTTTGTTTTACTAAAGGTGAGGACCCAAATCAGAATCAGAATCAGCTTTATTGCCAAGTTCGTACATACAAACAAGGAATTTGACTCCGGTACACTTTGCTCTTTGGTTTTGTTTTTGTATTACAGAATATACATATTTACAATATACAATATACACATATATAATAAAAAGGTACATTTGCAACATCTGTGTGCTGTTGTTTTGTACTCTATTAAATGTTCATCAGAGAAACAGCCTGGAGGAAGAAACTGTCTCTGTGGCGGCTGGTTTTAGTAAACAGTGCTCTGTAGCGCCACCTGAAGGTAAAACTCTAAACAGTTTATGTGCAGGGTGTGTGGGGTCTGCAGAGATTTTCGCAGCTCTTTTCCTGACCCTTGACCTGTATAAGTCCTGGATGGAGGGAAGGTCAGCTCTGATGATTCTCTCTGCAGTCCTGATTATTCGTTGCAGTCTGGACCTGTCTTGTTCTGTGGATGAGCCAAACCACACTGAGATGGATGAAGACAAGACAGATTGAATGATGGCAGTGTAGAAGATGACCAACAGCTCCTGTGGAAGGTTGAACTTCTTGAGTTGCCTCAGGAAGTACAGTCTCTGCTGGGCCTTCTTTCAAACAGTGTCTATGTGTGAAGACCATCTCAGGTCCTCAGAGATGGTGGTTCCTAAGAACCTGAAGTGGTCCACGGCCGATACAGTGTTGTTGAGGATGGTGAGGGGGGTGTATGGGGGTGGTGTTCTCCGAATGTCCACCACCATTTCCACAGTCTTGAGTGGGTTCAGTTCAAGGTAGTTCTGACCGCAGCAGTGTACCAGCCGATCCACCTGCTGTCTGTATGCAGACTCGTCACCGTCCTGGATCAGTCCAATGACAGTGGTGTCATCTGCAAACTTCAGGAGTTTCACGGACGAGTCCGATGAGGTGCAGTCATTTGTGTACAGAGAGAAGAGGAGTGGGGATAGAACACACCCCTGGGGGGCACCAGTACTTATTGATCTGGATCGGGAGAAGATGTTCCTCAGTCTCACCTGCTGCTGTCGGTCCATCAGGAAGCTGGTGATCCACTGACAGGTAGAGGCCGGTACCTTTAGCTGGATGAGCTTCTGGTGGAGGATGTCTGGTATGATGGTGTTGAAGGCCGAGCTGAAGTCTACAAACAGGATCCTGGCGTACGTCCCTGGATGGTCGAGGTGTTGCAGGATGAAGTGTAGACCTAAGTTAACAGCATCATCTGACGACCTGTTTGCTCGGTAAGCAAACTGCAGGAGGTCCAGCAGGGGACCTGTGATGTCTTTCAGGTGCTTCAACACCAGCCGCTCACAGGATTTCATGACCACAGACGTCAGGGCTACAGGAGGCCTGTAGTCATTTAATCCTAGGATGGTGGGTTTCTTGGGAACCAGGATGATGGTGGATCGTTTGAGGCAGGAGGGGACCTCACATTTCTCCAGTGACATGTTGAAGATCCTTGTGAAGATCAGAGCGAGTTGATTTGCGCAGGCTTTCAGGCATGATGGGGAGACGTTATCAGGTCCTCCAGCTTTCTTTGTTTTCATGCACTGAAAGAGCTTATTTACATCTTCCTCTGAGATCTTTAATGCAGGCAGAGGATCTGAAGGTAGGGGGTTGGTTACTTTATGGGAAGAACTTGTTCCTGAATGGGATGTAGAGGAGATGATTTGAGGTCTGAATGGCTTCCTGTCATGTCTGCAGTAGAAGCCATTCAGACAGTTGGCCAGGAGACGACTCTGTTCAGGATGGGTGGGGGGGCTCCTATAGGCAGTCAGGTTTCTCAGACCAGTCCATACAGCTGAAGTGTCACCAGTAGAAAGGATGTTCTTCAGCTTCTCACTGTAGCTTCTCTTAGCTGCTTGATCTCCTTTGTTAGTCTGTTCCTGGCCTGCCTGTACCGCGCCCAATCTCCACTGCTGTGAGCTTCTTCCTTTTCCCTGCGCAGATTCTTGAGGTGTGGAGTAAACCATGGCTTGTTATTCCCAAAGCTACAGAAGGTCTTGGTCTGCACACACATGTCCTCACAGAAACTGATGTATGATGTCACCACATCAGTTAGTTGGTTTAAGTCAGTGGCTGAGGTTTCAAAAACAGTCCAGTCTGTGCATTCAAAGCAGGCCTGTAGCATCTGCTTTGATTCCTCAGTCCACTTCTTAACAGTGTGAACCTTGGGTTTGGAAGCTCTTAGTCTCTGTCTGTAGGTTGGGATGAGATGGATTAGATAATGATCTGAAAAACCCAGAGCAGCCCTGGTAACAGCATGATATGAGTCCTTTAAAGCTGTGTAACAATGGTCCAGTGTGTTTTTATCTCTGGTGGGACACTTAATATGCTGTCTGTATTTGGGGAGTTCATTTGAGAGGTTTGCTCTGTTAAAATCTCCCAGTATTATGATGAAAGAGTTCGTGTATTTTTTCTCCACGTCTGTAATCATCTCAGCAAGATGTTTTTCAGCACCAGAAGTGCAGCCATGCGGTGGAAAATATGAGCTGATTATTATAAACGAGGAAAACTCTCTCGGTGAATAAAACGGTTTACAGATTATGGAAAATGACTCCAGATCAGGACTACATGTTTTCCCAGCACTTTTACGTCTCTGCACCAACCTTCATTTATGTAAAAGCAGATTCCACCTCCTCGCTTCTTCCCCGATGCAAATAAACCAAGCTTTTATGAATTAACAGAACAACAAATAGGAGGACAAGAGCACAGAGAGTAGCTGGAGCTGAGAAATAATAACAGAATTATTAAAACAACTTCCTGATTTGGGAAGGTTGAGCTACAGTGTCAAGAATTTGTCCAAAGGAAGATGTTATAGAATTGATTGGTGACCCTTAGTTTATATTTTCTGAATTATCAGTTGTTTTGCTAGTGTATTAAAGTGATTTGTGAACTCAGGCTGAGGGGTGTTTTCCACTCACTTTGAACATATGAAGGTTACTGACAGGAGTCGGTTACAGGGAAAATGAATGAGTCGAGCAATGCATGAACTGAGAATGAGGAGGAGGGAGAGAATCACGGGGTAAATTTGCATTTCTTCTGTTGGATTAGCCTGTAGCTCAAAGTAAAAAGTTTTTTTTTGTTTTTTTTGCTAAATGTAGCAATTTTGGTATTTTATCAACTGAGGAAAATAGTTTAATAATAAAGAAAAGTTGATATTTATAGGATTTTATTACTATTATCCTAGTTTCCTAGTATCTATGCTACTGTTTTAGAATAGTGAATGTCTGATAAAGGGGAAGAGGAGGAAAATCGAAAGACTGAAAAAGAGTGAAAGAACAGAAAAATTGGAAAAGTTAAAGAAAGAAGGAAAATAGACTGATAGAAAGAAAAGTAAAGTTAAGAGCAGGGAAAGAGCAAATAGTGTCAGAAAAAGGAGGAGAAGAAAGAAGACAGACATTACTATTGCTGTTTATTTGTTTTATTATTAGGAAATGCTAACAACAGTGTGGATAGACTTTTCTGCTATTAGGCTTGATTTTTATAGGTTAATTATGAATATATATTTTAAAATAAATGAAACTGTAACTATAGCAATATTTCCATTATATCTTGATAACATTTAATTCTTTTAATCTCTGAGCTGGAAAGGCACTAGATTTGATTTCAGAAAAAAGACTATAATAAAAACTAAACTGAAACTAAGCCTTTTCAAAAATTAAAACTAAACTAGCAAACAAAAACTAATTAAAACTAAAATAGAGTTGAAAATGTGATGTCAAAACTAAATATAAATAAAAACTAATGAAACTGCAAATATATTAAAACCTCGGAAGGAACTGACCCCTTAATCAGATGAAGTTTTTCAACAAATCCTTGAGGAGCTTAATGTACAGGTCCTTCTCAAAATATTAGCATATTGTGATAAAGTTCATTATTTTCCATAATGTAATGATGAAAATTTAACATTCATATATTTTAGATTCATTGCACACTAACTGAAATATTTCAGGTCTTTTATTGTCTTAATACGGATGATTTTGGCATACAGCTCATGAAAACCCAAAATTCCTATCTCACAAAATTAGCATATTTCATCCGACCAATAAAAGAAAAGTGTTTTTAATACAAAAAACGTCAACCTTCAAATAATCATGAACATTTATGCACTCAATACTTGGTCGGGAATCCTTTTGCAGAAATGACTGCTTCAATGCGGCGTGGCATGGAGGCAATCAGCCTGTGGCACTGCTGAGGTCTTATGGAGGCCCAGGATGCTTCGATAGCGGCCTTTAGCTCATCCAGAGTGTTGGGTCTTGAGTCTCTCAACGTTCTCTTCACAATATCCCACAGATTCTCTATGGGGTTCAGGTCAGGAGAGTTGGCAGGCCAATTGAGCACAGTGATACCATGGTCAGTAAACCATTTACCAGTGGTTTTGGCACTGTGAGCAGGTGCCAGGTCGTGCTGAAAAATGAAATCTTCATCTCCATAAAGCTTTTCAGCAGATGGAAGCATGAAGTGCTCCAAAATCTCCTGATAGCTAGCTGCATTGACCCTGCCCTTGATAAAACACAGTGGACCAACACCAGCAGCTGACACGGCACCCCAGACCATCACTGACTGTGGGTACTTGACACTGGACTTCTGGCATTTTAGCATTTCCTTCTCCCCAGTCTTCCTCCAGACTCTGGCACCTTGATTTCCGAATGACATGCAGAATTTGCTTTCATCCGAAAAAAGTACTTTGGACCACTGAGCAACAGTCCAGTGCTGCTTCTCTGTAGCCCAGGTCAGGCGCTTCTGCCGCTGTTTCTGGTTCAAAAGTGGCTTGACCTGGGGAATGCGGCACCTGTAGCCCATTTCCTGCACACGCCTGTGCACGGTGGCTCTGGATGTTTCTACTCCAGACTCAGTCCACTGCTTCCGCAGGTCCCCCAAGGTCTGGAATCGGCCCTTCTCCACAATCTTCCTCAGGGTCCGGTCACCTCTTCTCGTTGTGCAGCGTTTTCTGCCACACTTTTTCCTTCCCACAGACTTCCCACTGAGGTGCCTTGATACAGCACTCTGGGAACAGCCTATTCGTTCAGAAATGTCTTTCTGTGTCTTACCCTCTTGTTTGAGGGTGTCAATAGTGGCCTTCTGGACAGCAGTCAGGTCGGCAGTCTTACCCATGATTGGGGTTTTGAGTGATGAACCAGGCTGGGAGTTTTAAAGGCCTCAGGAATCTTTTGCAGGTGTTTAGAGTTAACTCGTTGATTCAGATGATTAGGTTCATAGCTCGTTTAGAGACCCTTTTAATTATATGCTAATTTTGTGAGATAGGAATTTTGGGTTTTCATGAGCTGTATGCCAAAATCATCCGTATTAAGACAATAAAAGACCTGAAATATTTCAGTTAATGTGCAATGAATCTAAAATATATGAATGTTACATTTTCATCATTACATTATGGAAAATAATGAACTTTATCACAATATGCTAATATTTTGAGAAGGACCTGTATATGAACAGGAATTTCCCCACTGATTCAGGAACATTTTCATGAAATATAAAATTTAACCAGGCACTTTGAAGAGGTTCTGATGCTGTAGGACAGTGTTGTGGAATTGAGTGGGTTAACACACCCAACAACCAAACATATAGACTTATCGACTGGCAGCCTCGGCACACTTGAGCTTGGACAAAAAAATTGCAGCGAAAAATAAAAATGGCGGATTGGTCAGCCAATGACATGGATTAGCTGTTAAAATACTGTGATGTAACAGTTCAAGAAAACGTAACAGATGATAGAGAAAACTGAACGGACTGAAAATTATGACCCAAACAGAATATAAAGATATCTACACAGCACCTGGAGAGACTATTTTCAGTTTTTCAGCACTCCTACAGACTCAAAGTTCATAACAAAATGTATTTAAGTGGATTTTGAATGATATGTCCCCTTTAAATGTGTTTGTTGTGTGTAGAGCAGATAAGATCCCAGCTGCCCAGTATTCATCGTACGTGGAGTCCTGTCAGAAACGAAGGCAGCAGAACAGTGGGTATTCTTTAGAATGGTAATGTTTGCACTGTATGCCAACAACAAACAGTAGATTAACTAATTGCTTTAAAATCTCAATGTGAATATTAATTATTCTTACGGATAAACTGCAGTTAAACACACATTACCTAAAACCTAATGGATTTGTTTTTAGTTGTTCTCTAAGGTGATCCTTAAATTGTCACATCTTACCATAATGTATCTGAACAACAAATATTTACTCAAAATATCAGATTTCTGTTTAGAAAATGCATTTATTAAGAAACTTTGCCCTCCCCAGCTGTGGAAACATTTAAATACCATTGAATTTTACAAAAAGTAAATTTTGAAGGATAAATCAGGTACAGGAAATGTAGATCAAATGGTTTTTCACAGTATTATTTTGTGGTCATGCTGACATATTGTTCTGTCTCTAAGTGATATTATTTATGTTTTGAGTTGCTCAGTGTGTGTTCAATAGTGCTTACAGTTTATTGATTTCTAATAAATCTGCTTTGGCCCCTATATAAATCATAGATGATGCATTAGCCTACGGTTAAAATCCAGATGATTTATGATGATGTTTTCAGAAACTGCAGAGTATGTGGACACTAAAGAGGGTCCTCTGGACGTCCTGAAAATTCAGCTGCAGGAGTTTGCAGCACTGGTCGTTGGAGGAAATGATGGAGGTGTGTACTACACACAAACATTTCTGTCTGAATAAAATCATCTGCAGGTCCAAGCAAATCTAAAATGTTAATATCTGTTCATCAAGTGTTTCTGTAAGTGTCAGGTTGGTTTTGTACCCTCAGAGATGTCGGCCCATCTATCCAGGATCTCTCACACTCTGAACGTTGTCTTCCCTGGTTCTCCTGATGAGCTTACAAGACAAACAGCCGTCATACTGAACATGGACACTTCCCAGCTACCTGAGCTTCATATAAAAGTATGCTTTTATTGAAAAAAACGTTAAACAAGTGTTCTTAGGCTTAAATAGTAAGGTGTGCAGTACTGAAGCATTTAAGATCTTGATCGAAGACATCTCTTTGTTTAATCATCAGGTTGTTAATTTAATTCTGCAAAACTTCTGTCAGTGTCTATTAAGTGCATCCCGAGGAAATCCTCCAAATAAGTAAGTGGAATTTCTTTAATGAACTTTCTTTAAGTACAACACATGAAAGAGGATTGGTTGAAATAAAGAAATTACAATATTATGGGATTTTTGGCAGTTTCGTTGTCCGATGAGCTAACCCCTCCCTCCTACTTCCCCATGTCTAAAGGGATTGCTCAATCCAGCTCTCCATCCAACGGGTCCGGACTTCCCTAAACCTGAAAGATCTTACTAAGCAGGTTTAATGAAAGTTTTGTTTAAGCTGGTGTCGGGAAATGACTCGCCTAGCCTCTGACAGCCTTCATCCAAAAGTCTCGCCCTTCTTCAACTGGAGGTCTGGACGACTGAGTAGCCTCTCACAGTCATCCACACCTTCAACAGTCACTTTTGTTCACGGCTGCTCGTTCCCTAATTTTACAACTGGCTCTTGGTATATGGGCTAGGTTAATTTTAGTAGCTCAGCACGAGCCCCAAGGGCGCTGTTTTAACAAACTTGACTAAGGCAACCTATAAAAACCTCCTAAAATATCTTGGAACCAGGCAACAAGACTTTTTACCACCAATGAACAAACCAACAATACGGTGACTCAAATAATTGAATGTCCAAGATTTAACTAGAATTTAAAAAAAAAATTTTAATTGGTAACGCTTTTGCAGGGGTCAGTAACAGATTAAATTCAGCAACACAAAATAATTTCAATAATAGAAATGAATCAATCAACTCAACCTGTCTTTCCCTGATGCTGAAACTAGTGAGTTTGGAGAGGCTTTGAAGACGGAGGCTCATCCATCCACCTGATGGAGATGTTTCTTCTGGTAACGAGTGGTTTCTTGAAGGGAATACGACTTAATCTTCAGTTTTCTTCCTTTAAGTGTCAGGAACTGATGCTCCAGGCTTTGATGGTTAAACAGGATCTTTGTTGTTATATGTCTCTGAAGACAGTAGTTTCCAGAGGCTGAAGAGTTGAAGGAAACCCGGAGACTTAAATGAGGTTGATTCAGGACTTCCAGAAGCCTGAAACTTAGAGCAATCAGCTGTTCACTGATCAAGTTAACTTCTGTTGTCTGGATAAAAAGGCTTTAGATGAAATCAGATTCTTAATCTTGAGGCACAGTCCTTCTAAGGCAAACGGGTTGATCCTCTTTTTAATGCAGTTGATCAGTTGGGCTGTGTCTCTGTTCCTTTTCCATCCAAGCTTATTTTCTCCATCCGATCTTGTTCGCTGGTCTTCTGCGAGGAAACAACCCCGTTCCCTCCTTCAGCATTGTTTTTATGGTGCTTGATGCTTTCACCAGTCAGCCCCTTGTTAGGCTTCTTAGTTATTGCGCAACCTATTCAGCTCAGCTTCTTGATTATTGCTCAATACTTTAGTCATGGTCACTGTGACCTTCTGAGGTCTTGGAGATGCCGGTAATAGCCACGCTGGTCTGTAGTCGCATCCTCCCTTCCTCCCGTTAGCCTTGAAAAGGTTCGCTGTCAGCAGCTGGCTCTCGTCACTCCCAGTCATCCTACAGTTCTCTCCCTAATCTGCTCAGTTTTAAACTTTACACAGTATTACACATTTCATTCTTCAGCTTTCAGCATTTACTTTAAAATACAGTTGTAAAACCATCACTTCATTCTTTTTATTCATGCTTCACAAATGTACTCGTACCCGTCGTCTTCCTCTTTATCCAGGACCGGGTCGCGGGGGCAGCAGACTCAGCAGAGATGCCCAGACGTCCCTCTTTCCAGACACCTCCTCCAGCTCCTCTGGGGGGAGCCCAAGGCGTTCCCAGGTCAGCCGAGAGACATAGTCCCTCCAGCGTGTCCTGCGCCGTCCCCTGGGCCTCCTCCCGGTGGGACGTGCCTGGAACACCTCCCAAGGAAGGCGTCCAGGAGGCATCCGGTATAGATGCCCGAGCCACCTCAACTGGCTCCTCTCGATGTGGAGGAGCAGCGGCTCTACTCCGAGCTCCTCCCGAATGGCCAAGCTCCTCACCCTATCTCTAAGGGAGTGCCCGGCCACCCTACGGAGGAAGCTCATTTCAGCCGCTTGTATTCGGGATCTCGTTCTTTCGGTCATGACCCAAAGTTCATGGCCATAGATGAGGGTAGGAACGTAGACCAACTGGTAAATTGAGAGCTACGCTTTTCGGCTCAGCTCTCTCTTCACCACAACAGCCCGGCACAGCGCCCCCATTACTGCGGCAGCCGCACTGATCCGTCTGTCGATCTCCTGCTCCATTTTTCCCTCACTCGTGAACAAGACCCCGAGATACTTAAACTCCTCCACTTGAGGCAGGAACTCCCCTCCAACCTGAAGAGGACAAGCCACCCTTTTCCGGTCGAGTACCATGGCCTCGGACTTGGAGGAGCTGATCTTCATCCCAGCTGCTTCACACTCGGCTGCGAACCGCCCCAGCGCATGCGGTTTCCTCCTATTCCAGCAGATGCAAGTCATCACCATGTAGTGATCTTTGGACAGCTCAGCGCCTCCCTTCATTCGAGTGTCGAAAACCTGCGGCTGAAGGTTTGAAGACATGACTACAAAGTTGATCATCAACCTCCTTCCTAGGGTGTCCTGGTGCCAAGTGCACTGATGGACACCCTTATGTTTGAACATGGTGTTCGTTATGGACAATCCGTGACTAGCACAGAAGTCCAATAACAAAACACCACTCGGATTCAGATCAGGAGGCCATTCCTCCCGATCACGCCTCTCCAGGTGTCACTGTCGTTTCCCACGTGGGCGTTGAAGTCCCCCAGCAGAATAATGGAGTCCCCAGGAGGGGCATTATCCAGCACCCCCGACAGGGACGCCAAGAAGGCCGGGTACTCCGCACTACCACTTGGACTGTAGGCCGAGACGACAGTCAGAGACCTATCCCCATCCCGAAGGCACAGGGATACGACCTTCTCATCCACTGGGGTAAACCCCAACACTAGACGGCTGAGCTGGGGGCAACAAGCAAACCCACACCAGCCCACCGCCTCTCCCTGTGCGCCACTCCAGAGTAGGAGAGAGTCCAACCCCTCTCAAGGAGATGGGTTCCAGAGCCCACGCTGTGCGTGGAGACGAGGCCGACTATTTCTAGTCGATATCTCTTGACCTCCCGCACAAGCTCAGGCTCCTTCCCCCCCAGCGAGGTGATATTCCACGTCCCTAGAGCCAGCCTAAGCATCCGGGGATCAGGCCGCTGAGGTCTCCACCTTCGTCCGCCGCCCAATCCTCTTTGCACTGGTCCCTCACGGTTCCCACTGCAGGTGGTGGGCCCACTGGGGGATGGTCTCGCGTCTCTCGTTTGGGCTTGGTCCTGCGAGGAGTAACCCAGCCACCAGGCGCTCTCTGACGAGGCCTGGCTCCAGGGTGGAACCCCGGCTTCGCCGTACCGGGCGACGTCACGTGCCTCAATTTTGTAGTCGTCATAAGGGGTGCTTCACAAATGATTAACGTTATATCTCTTTCATATATAGCTGATTGAGAATGTCAAACCTTCATTTTGTTTACTCAAATTCTCAGTTCTTACCCACATTTCAATCATACATCTTTTTACTTAATGATCAAAGATTGCTGATTGCATTTAATACTTGTAGAAGAATAGAAAATATTATCTTACATCATTTCTTTGGATATACTTGTTTATATTTTTGCAAAAGATCAGATAGATAATATGTGGCTCCACACAGGCCTTTCCAGTCTCTCAGCTCCAGAATATGAGAACATGCTTGTTTCACTCTTCACTGCTTCAACTGTGTATTTTAATAATTATTGCCTGGATTACACATAAGGACATAAGGATATTTATTGTAACTTTTATGGAGTTAACTGTTAGCAGTTGCTGAATGTTGCATGGATTACATGGCAAGATCTCACCTTATTTTGACAGCAGATATGCCAATCTCTGTTTTCATCTCAGATTTTTATTTTCAGTAAATACTGACATGTTATCCTTTTTCAAACTTTAAATCGGTTTCTTGATTTTGATTACAAAGCAGTTGTTTTTCTAAATAGTCCAAAACCCAAAAATAGCAATTGTATTGATATGCAGGGCATACAAAACATTCAAAGCAATACACTAGATTAGATATTCAGTCATCCTGGACATGGCAATCCTTAGAAGGTAACTGGAAATTTTTTTCTTGGTTCTTGAAGACTATTCATCTCTCATTCAAAAAACTTCTTTTCTTCTGAACATGGTTGGTAGGATGTGATTTCCAAGTTGAACAACCACACCCATAGGGCTTTTAAGGACATAATGCAGCCAACAATACTCACATTCGTCACTGACCCTCTATTTGGTTGAATATTTAGGTTGTCTTTGTGAAATGCTTCCTCATGAGGCTAGCATGTGGATTGTTTTAGTCACAAGTATCCAGGTGTGAAAGGAGTTCTTGCTGTATTGTAATGTTTTAGAAAGATAAAACGTGAGGTCATCTCCCCTAGTTTAGTGTTGGATTTTTTATGCTTAATGTAGATGGCTGTCTTGACCCAATAAGCTAGCTCTTCTGTATTGGACAGAAGTACTCATACTCGTCATCTTCCTCATCTGGGACCGGATCGAGAGGGCAGCAGACTAAGCAAAGACTCCTTCTCCCTAGACACCTCTTGCTGCTCCTCATGCGGAAGCCCAAGTCCTTCCTAGGCCCGCTGAGACAGTCCCTCCAGTGTGTCCTGGGCCGTCTCCTGGTTCTCCTCCTGGTGGGATGTGCCTGGAACACCTCCCAAGGGAGGGTGTGGTGACTGATGGCTAGAACCTGGTAGCACAGCCTAGAGGCTGATTGATGGAGCCAAGATAAAGCTCTGTCAAACCTCCCGTACTCTACTAGCCTACTTCTGTTTGTCCGGTTTCACTTGATATTGATGCCAGGGCACCCTGTAATATGACTGTTGGCAAAGTTAAAGAGACTTTAATTCATATGGATTATCAACATGAGAAACACCCTACTTGCGCTGTAGGGTAACCTAAACAGCCTCCCTGATACAAGATAAACGGGTATTACAGCTAGCTGTATCTTTGGACTACGCCGGCGTACATACACAAATTAACACAATCCCTGAACCTGGTGTCCACCACCAGGTTCGGATTACCGCCGTGACAGGCACCGCAGACCGCATGGCCACAGCTACGGGCAGCAGAGTTGGCACTCTCCCAGAGATGGGAGTTGAATATATCCCTGACTGAGGGCTCCGCCAGACGTTCCCAGCATACCCTCACTTATATGCTTGGACCTGCCAAGTCTGTCCGGTTTCCTCCTATTCCATGCAGTGATCTTTGGACAGCTCAGCGCCTCCCTTCATCCGAGTGTCGAAAACCTGCGGCTGAAGGTTTGAAGACATGACTACAAAGTTGATCATCAACCTCCTTCCTAGGGTGTCCTGGTGCCAAGAGCACTTATGAACATACTAATGATCGAACATGGTGTTCATTATGGACAAACAGTGACTGGCACAGAAGTCCAATATCTAAACACCACCCTGGTTCAGATCATAGAGGCCATTTCATTTGAATTGATGATATTTAGGAGTTATCTTGTGTTATGAGAAGAGAATCTTCCACACATAAACCCAGTTTGGTCCATAGATATTATGTCTGATAGAACCTGTTATAGACGCTGAGCTAAAATGTTTGACAGGATCTTTACATCAACATTTAAAAGTGAGAAAGGCCTCTAACTGCTACAAAGGAGGGGGCCTTTGGCAAAGAGTGAGATTGAGGCCTCCAAAAGGGCGGAGGGCAGGCAACCCCTTGTAAAGGACTCATTATACATTTTCTGAAGGGCTGGCACAACAGAGCTAGAAGAGAGCTCATAAAATTCAACATTGAAGCAATCAGGGCTTGTGGTTTTAACATTCTAAAGTGACATCACAGCTTTATGTAGTTCTTTAACAGAAATTGGCCCACTTATTTTCTGACTCAAATTCTCATCTATTTTAGGGAAGACAATCTTATACAGGGGGTTATCCCCATTTTAAACATCTGGTGAACATTGTGAAGAGTAGAGGTCTGCATAGAAAGAATGAAAAATCTTATTGATCTCTGTAGGGTCTGAGATAACTTTGTTAGTAGAGGAAATAATTTCCAGAATCAGTCTGGACTATTGAAAGAAAAACTACTACGCTGTGCCACTAGCAGCTGATAACCCCAAATCTCAAACAAAGGCTCATAAAACTCCAAGGCGGGAGCTCGGTGGAAAAACCCCAAGGGTAATCAAATGATGGAACGAACAATGGAGTGGTCAGGCCGCAAGGTCCAGACTGCAGTCTGTTTCTAATGAAAAACTTTCAAAGTTCAGCCTTAACCCCTGAGTGATTGGCAATCAGCAGGACAAACGCATCCAACTCGAGTGCATCCGCTCGTTGCACTTTCACACTATTCAAACAGCAAATCAAAACAGTTCAGCATAAAACACTTCAATCAATATTGCATGCAACAAGGGTAATACTTTGGATTAATTAATAGTGATCCTAATTATCCTTAAGTATGCCTCACCCTGTCCAGACGAAATACTGGAATTGTTGGAAGAGGAGAAAGCCGGACAGACTTGGCAGGCCCAAGCGCATAGTGAGGGTCGGCTGGGAACGTCTGGCAGAGCCCTCGGCCAGGGATGTATTCAACTCCCACCTCTGGGGGAGCTTTAACCAGATACCGGGGAATGTTGAAGACATAGAGTCCGAGTGGACCATGTTCCCTGCATCTATTGTCGATGCTACTGTACAGTAACAAGGTCAGCCTTCTATCACCTAAAAAACATCTCCAGGATTAAAGGACTAATGTCTCAGCAGGACCTTGAAAAACTAATTCATGCGCTCATCTCTGTGGTGCCTGTCGCGGCGGTAATCCCCGAACCCAGTGGTGGACACTGGCAGTAAGGGACACTGTCAAGCTGAAGGAGTCCTATTGGCTGTGGTTGGCTTGTGGGACTTGTTGAAGTACCTCTTTAAAGAGGCCTTCTGCGTGTTCGTTTATTCACCGTAACCTGGAGGAATTCACAACACAGAATAAATCACACGGAGACAGCTGTATGTTATTAAAATACCTGGACCAGGGGAAGCTCTCATGTGATCAGGCCACACACCGAGACGACTTCTGAGCTTCTCACTGGGCTCATGGCTTTTATTAAAACACACATTAAAATGGGCAGCGCCCTGTTTACAGTTTTTTCTCACATGTAGTCACGTACACACTTTTCCGGCTTACCATATTTAGACAGTCATTGTCCAGCACCTGCACTCGTATCTACTGATATAAGCAGGGAGTAACACTTATCACCAATTTTCACACTTCTGCAGTTTTCAGTAATTTTCCACTTCACCTCTTCTGTGAGAAATACCTTTGCAGACAACACAATACACAATGTCTTTATACTAACACATGTTATACATTTTATTTCCCACACTGGTTATGAACATAATAATAATGATGCACACACATAATATATCTCCACAATTTCCCCCTTTTGAAGTCTCCTAAGGCTTCACCACTAATTGGAGATACTGCATAAAAGATTTTAACAATCATTACAACCTGGAAATGTTTGTCATCATGCTTTTTGACCCTGCCTTCAATGCCACGCCATGTGTCCAGGGACTATTGTCTGTCGGGCCTTTGTAGTCCCAAGGATGCTTACAACCTTCTAAGTCTTGACAGGGAGTATTGACCCCTCTAACTGGAGGTTGTCTATCCGTGCTTTATTCCATAGTCTGTCCAAATATGCCAATATAATATTCTACCATCCTTCTGCTCCTTAGACAGTAATACATATCAGACGCCCTGTAACTTACTCTTACGGGTTAATCTTCGTCCTCCTCCTCGTTAGCATCCACCGCAAGCAAAGGCATCATATGGGAAGGAGGAGGTGCGGTTTTCCCTTCAATGGTTGTAGTAATAAAGCGAACAATCAAAGATCTTATACATGGTACACAGCAACATCCACAGGTAACCATAATAGCTACAAAAACAGCAATGGAAATAAACAATGACATAATCAACCCTTTCCAGTGTCCAAACATGCCCGTCATCCAGTCTTCGAACGGATTGTCTATTCCTGAGTGCTCATGCATAGTGGCTGAAAGTGTTTTTAACCCTTCTAAAGCTTTTGAGACGGAACCATCAGGGGCGGTATTATTGGGTATGAAAGTACAACACATGTCTCCAAACATTGCACATACGCCCCCTTTTTCAGCTAACACCATGTCCAGGGCCATCCTATTTTGTACTGCCATAAGGGATGTGGGGCCAGTTTGTTCAGCTAGGCCCTCCACAGCATCTCTAGTGAGGTTGGCCATTCGAAGAACATTGTAATGTATGTAATTAATGCGGTCCACATTTTTATTGGGAGTTACCAATAAAAAGGCTGCAATAATGGGAAGGTTTTCGAAGCCTGCTGAGACTTGGTCCGCCAATTTATACTCATTGGGTACGCTCATTGGGGACTCCAATTGCGTCAATGTATGTGGGTGAGCCTTCGGTCAGGTCAAATGCGTTTGTGCTCCGCTTCATGACATGTCTACGCCGTCGCCTAGTGAGAGCCGTGCTTTGTGCATGTTTCGAGGGAAGATACATAAAGTCTTTACCTAACAGAAGGAGCAACCTAACCATGGCACACATTCCAATAATATTATTTTGAATCCTAGTTAATAGCCGATGTCCTCCACAATAATAGTAGAGTCCTGATCTTGCCCAGGGACCTATCACTAAGCCTGGCACCGTGATGTTACACCAATCGCAAGGAATTTGTCCTACATTTGCCTTTGGTGTTGTGGAAGCGAAGGTAAAGCAAGTGTATGTGCCATTTCTTCGTTGAGGGGTGAAAGGGCCTGCTTTGGTGTTATTGGCAATGGGTGGGAACAGACTGGCCAAAGTGGTACAGTTTGTGGGAGTAGCCACTCTAGTCAGCTGTAGCATACAGCTATAACCCCACTGGTCCTCTGGATACAGAGGAGCAGGATCAGTAGTTAAATGTGGTCTTGCAGCCGCGCATGCCACACAATCTGATTTACTTTGTTCTTTGGCAGTGTGAGCTATCCATTGGAGCCAGAGGTTATCTTCAGTATATCCCGTGGCCATCTGGATAATTTCTATGGGTTTTAAGGTGTTGTAGTCTATCTTTATCCTCCCCTTGTGTGACTCTGCCTGATTGGAGTGATTTCCGAAATTTATCTTGATGATACCTTCCGGATTCTGTGTGTTCCATCCTCGTCGAAGACCAAACATGAAATGGGCGTTGTGTGTTCCTAGGGGGTTGTGTGTCAAGGCTTTAAGGGTTAAAAGAAATGGCTGTTGCCTGTTTGAGGCGGTATGTGAGGTTCTCTCTGTGACCTGGAATGGACCCGTCCACCTGGGCTCTGACCACTTCCGTTTGATGACTTTCAGAAGGATCCACTCCGTGTCTGAGGTGGTGGCTTGAACCTCGGATGGTTGGGCGGCCACCTGTTTTGAGAATGCTGCAACCAAGCTGTGGAGAGATCTATAGTAATCACGGTGAGACATAGATTGTTCACATTCAGTCAAAAAAGGTAACCTGGTTTTTGGGCCTGGAAAAGGTCTTCCAGTCTGCAGTTCATGGGGCGTCAACCCATGTCTCTGGCTCACTGAGCTTCTTACTGACATCAAAGCTAAAGGTAATGCTGTGACCCAATTCATTTTGGTCTGTGCATAGATTTTAGCCAATTCTGTCAGTGGTTCTCCTTGTAGGTCTGGTCTGATTTTCTCACTTACCGCAACTTTTTCGGCGCATACGTGGGGCTCTCATTCTGTCATTCTGTCTGCCATGTTGATCCCTTCATGGCTGCAGATGATATTTGGCGCCTCCAACACCTTACTCAATCTCTGTTGTCTCAATGGTGAGAGTGTGAAAGTTTTGGAATTGACAAATGCCACTACTCCTTGTGATGTTGGAATATGTAGTGGATGTCCCATCACTACGTGGGCTGTTTTTTTAATTATTTTTGCCAACCCTGCTGCATGTCTGGTACATTCATGGTGTCTCTGTTCCATGTTGTCAAGCATCACGCTAATATACATTAGCACTGTTCTTACTCCCCCTGTTTTCTGGAACAGCACTCTGTTCGCGGTGTGCTGTTACAGAAACATCCAAGTGAAAGGGCAATGTGTAGTCTGGATGTGCCAAGTGAGCAGCTTGGGAAAGGCTGGTTTTAAGAGCAATAAATGCTTCCTCAGCTTCTGTTGTCCATTCTAAAGGTGCTGTCAAATGGCGCATGCCCTGTTTCTTCACTAAGTCGCGGAGTGGGGCAGTTAGGTCAGTGTATCCTGGAATAAATGACCTGCTGTATCCGGTGAGTCCCAAGAAGGAAAGCATGTCCTTCACCCGCACTGGTTTTGGATGAGAAAGGACAGTAGATTGATGTGAAGGGGACATTCCTGTCCTGGGCTGAGAGATTACCCTGCCCAATAAATCCACCTGTTTCCGGCAAATTTGTAGTTTGGCTTTGCTGACCTTGTACCCAGCTTTTGCTAGGTGTGAGAGCACCACAGCCGTGGCCTCCAAGCATTCAGAAACAGTTGGTGTCGCCAAAGGAATGTCATCCACATATTGAATCAATGTGGTGTTCGGTGTGAGGGGACAATCTTGGAGGGATTCCTTAAGGACCTGATTAAATATTCCTGGTGACAGAGGAAAACCCTGCGGCAAACGAGTGTAGCGGTACCTGTTTGACTTCTATGTGAATGCAAAAATATCTCTGCACTCCTCAGCTAGAGGCAGGCAGAAGAAAGCGTTGGCCAGATCAATGCAGGTGAACCATGCATGTTCGGGGTTTAGATTGGTAAGAGCAACATAAGGATTGGGCACTGGAACTGTAGGAGTGGAAAGTGCTGCATTTACAGCTCTCAAGTCGTGGGCCATTCTCCATTTCCCAGTGCCCTTCTTTTCTACTGGTAAGATGGGTGTGTTCCAAGAAGAGCCGTCAGCTGGTTCCAGTACCCCAGCGTTCCAAAACCCTTCTATGGTGTCAGAAATTCCACTTTAGGCTGCTGGTTTGTGAGGGTACTGGGATTTCCAAATGGGTCGGTCAGTGTTAAGCTGGAAAGTGATGGGAGAGCAGTGAATGAGTCCCACGTCCGTGGGGCCCTCAGCCCAAAGTGATGATGGCATGCTCTGAACTACAGCTGCAGCCATTGGATGATCTGTTTTTTCTCTGCCATGATGTCTTTCAAGTTGCACATGTTCCAAGGTGCCAACATATGTGGACATGTTAGTAATGCGGTAGGTGTTACATGAGAGGGAATAAGATAGATTGGATGTGGATAAAGAATGCCAGTCAGTGAGAGCTAGGGTGGAGCGCCAGTGAAACATGGGGTACACCATCAGACCACATTTTAAACCAGTTCTCCTGTTCTGTAGACAGCTGCACGGAGGCTACGACACCTTCAGGGGGTACATAAATGTCTGCGGTGGCGATCTCCCAGGAAGTCCCCTCCAGCTCCTCAGCAAAGCTTTCCTGATAACACTCACAGTTATTCCTGTCATAGAAGAGGGTGACATGTGGCGGGTCAGGGGGAGAGACGTAGGGCGCCAGGGTCGAGATCCAGGATTTCCACCGAAGGAAGGATGAGAGGATGCCTCCGCCCGCTGTGGTTTCTGGGTGCAGGAGGACCCATTATATGTCAGCCATAGGGTCAGCCAGGGGTTGTATGAGATACTGTCCATGAGAGAGGCGGGAATTGTTGCCACAGGCTAGTTGAGCTCCATTGGGCAGATGCACAGACAGTCCATCAGGTCCACATAAAATGGTGGCACCCATTTTAATCAACATGTCTCTGCCCAATAAGTTGACAGGGGTGTCCGCTGACACCAAATAGCTGTGGTTCAAAGTCTGTCCCCCTATCTCGGTTTTTAGGGGTTTGGTGTTAGGTATCACCTGTTTAGCCCCAGAAAACCCCATGACAGTGGTAGTCCTTGTGGAGAGGGTGGTAGGAGGGGCTCGCTGAATAGTTGAGCATGTGGCCCCAGTGTCCACCAAAAAAGGAAGAGTTTGTCCATACACTGTCACGGACAGTAAGGGGTCCTCAGTCCCTCTGTCCGGGGGGTTCTGTGGGGGCCCTCAGTAGTGGTCTGGCCCAAAGCTGGGTTCATCCCAGGCTGGCAGCTGAAGTGAAGGTTGCTGCTGTTGACCTCCACATGGTGGACCACCCCGTCCTCGATACGGGCGTCGCCCTGGGCCTCCTCTGAGTCCATACCCACGCCCATATGCCTCAAGGTCGTATGGACATTCTCGGTTCCAATGACCCTGTTCCTCACAGAAGTAGCAAACGTCAGCACCCCCCCGCCTTGGTGGTCCACGGCCCCTTGGCCCACCTCTGCCCCTGAACCGGCCTGGTTGGGAATGATAAGGAGCAGAGGTTGCAGACCTCAGTGCAATCGTGTCCTGATGGCCAGGAAAGGGAGGAGTCTGGGGGCCCTGAGAAACCACACCTTCATACCACACCTTTTGCTGCGGATCTGCTCTGCTTCTCCATCTTCCTGTGGCATGCTGTGGCTGTTTACCTGCACCTCTACAGCTGGGGTAGAGGTGTAACAAGGTGTGGGTGTGAGAAACGAATTGGGACACAAAACCCTATTTGGCCTCCAGGATCCACTTAGCATTAAAGCCACTGAACCTTTCGGATCAGTCCCTGCTCCTTGTAAGCCAGAGCCTGGGCCGGGTGCCCCGAATGGTTCCTGTGCCCCGGCCTCTGAAAGTAGAGAGGCCGGCATAGGAGGATGGCTGTGGAGGCGAGTAGAAGGGGTTTGTTTTACTCATGCCTCGTTGTTGCTGTTCTTGTCTTTCTCTTACCTCTCTGTCCTGAAATGCTCTCTTTTCTGCATCATAGAAGGAACCTGCAGCTACTGACATGGATGAGCTGGAACATCCGCTGAAAGATCCACCTTTATCAGCTGGAATGTCCAAGCCCTGCACTACAAATGTTCCATTTTCTACTTCCAATATGGGGTACAATCCACCAGGGGGCGGTGTGGGCGCACCAGCGAGGGAGATGCATGGGGAGGAGTCTATATATGGGGGCGGTTCCTCTGGGTTCGTCCCCTGAGCTGATTTTGACCCCTCCTTCTTGTCTCTTTTTCTGGGTTTTTTCCGCTGCATTGTGTGAATTCCTCCTTGGTAAATCAAAATCATGTCTGACCAGAATCGCTCGTCTTTTTCATATTTATGTCTGTTTGTGTTGTGCTTACCTTTGGACCAAACAGTAGCTTCGTTCAACTTACCTTGTGCACCCTGTCTGTTTGTCTTCGCTGTGTTCAGTTTCTTTCTAAACCAATCATCTAAATTCCAGTTGTCCGTCAAAGTAATTCCATCCGCCTTCATTGGTTCTCTTACCTGTGTTTCGATCTTATTTTTAATCTTATCAGCTTCGTTCTTAGCTCTCGTTTGGAGAACTAGTGCTTGTATGTTAGTTAGTTGTGTGTTTAATCTAACCATCCTGGTTTTTCAAAAGATTCGTCTTCCATGTTGTTTAAAATCTTGTGAAATGAATGTTCAAATAACTGTTCACAATATGCATATAAAATCCGCTCATCACTGTATTGTCCTTTGTTAACAACGCAAGGTTGAGCAGACAATACAGTGTATTTAATAAACAGCCATGGCAAGCCCGCTCTGTGCGGGCGTTACCCAGATACATAGACACATACAATCAGTCAGTCAGCACTTGTCATAGTCATTCCCGTGTAATATCAGCAAAAACAGTTAACATTCACATTTCTTCTATAATCCGCACAACAGATACTCATATGTAGTACTTTGTTTTTTATTTTATCCCAAATAATCATCCAGCGTTAGTCGCAAACACACATTCCAGCTCGTATTGTCTCAATTCAACACAACAGTCTGTGACAGACAGTCGCACACAGGAAATATGTACAAATATGCAGAAACAATCCACTACAAGCCACTTCACCCTATATTCAATAAATGCATTTCATTTTCCCTCAAATAATCAAAAATCCAACTGCATTTTTAAGTCAGAATGTGTGTCCAAAGATTTAAAATCAACTGCACTCCCAGTCAGTTGTGTAATTCCTCCGTGTGACCACTAGATGGGACGCTAACCCTATAGAAGAGCCTCTAACTCTTTTCTGTGAGGACGTTTAACCTCTCAGTTTTTATAAACTTTATAGCTTGCCAATCTATAGGACTTGAACCTAGCTTTTCTTATTAATTCGTCAATTAATAAGTTGAGACGCCACTCTCAGCAAATAAGGACTTTAACCTTGAAGGACTGTAACCTTTTATCAGCTTTAAATAAACTTTAAAGCTGCCTATTTTTGCCGACCCTGTCAGCAAATGTTATCTGACTCCATTTTAACACGTCCAGTTAACGCACACTCTTTTATAGTGTTGCAGAGTAAAATGACATTCGGAACCAACTGAGACCTGGTTAATTTAGCCTATATATAAATTCAATCGGAGAGTTTATGGACAAACTCACCTTTTGTAGAAAATCAACGGGCGCCCTGGTCTCAGAAGTTTCTGTCTGTCACACTCTCTTTTTGTCCACGTCGGGGGTCACCAAATTGTTTGAGTACCCCTTTAAAGGGGCCTTCTGCACGTTCGTTTATTCACCGTAACCTGGAGGAATTCACACACATTAGAATAAATCACACGGAGACAGCTGTATGTCATTAAAATACCTGGACCAGGGGAAGCTCTCATGTGATCAGGCCACACACCGAGACGACTTCTGAGCTTCTCACTGGGCTCATGGCTTTTATTAAAACACACATTAAAATGGGCAGCGCCCTGTTTACAGTTTTTTCTCACATGTAGTCACGTACACACTTTTCCGGCTTACCATATTTAGACAGTCATTGTCCAGCACCTGCACTCGTATCTACTGATATGAGCAGGGAGTAACACTTATCACCAATTTTCACACTTCTGCAGTTTTCAGTAATTTTCCACTTCACCTCTTCTGTGAGAAATACTTTTGCAGACCACACAATACACAATGTCTTATACTAACACATGTTATACATTTTATTTCCCACACTGGTTATCAGAATCAGAAAAGCTTTATTGCCAAGTACGTTTTTGGACATACAAGGAATTTGTTTTGGCGTAGTCGGTGCAATACAATACAAATGAAACAGTATAAACATATCTACAATATAATATAAATATATGTGCACAGTTTTAAGTGAGTGAGAGTAAATATAGAGCAGTATAAGATGTGAGAGCAATACAACAGTGCAGGTGATCATTGTGCAAGTAAAGCAGGAGTCCAAGCTGAGCGTTAATGTAACTCATAGAGTTACAGGTTACAGGTGTCCTGTCAGCAAAAAAAGGGGGGGTGTGGGGGAAAGGGACAGTGTCAGGGTGGTTTCTGGGCTTTGTTAACCAGGCTGGTGGCAGATGGGAAAAAACTGTTCTTGTGGCGTGAGGTTTTGGTCCGGATGGACCGCAGCCTCCTGCCAGAGGGGAGAGTCTCAAAGAGTCTGTGACCGGGGTGGGAGGGATCAGCCAGAATCTTCCCTGCCCGCTTCAGGGTCCTGGAGGTGTACAGTTCCTGGAGCGACAGTAGACTGCAGCCAATCACCTTCTCAGCAGACCGAATGACACGCTGCAGCCTGCCCTTATCCTTGGCTGTAGCAGCGGCGTACCAGATGGTGATGGAGGAGGTGAGGATGGACTCAATGATGGCTGTGTAGAAGTGCACCATCATAGTCTTTGGCAGGTTGAATTTCTTCAGCTGCTGCAGGAAGAACATCCTCTGCTGGGCTTTCTTGATGAGGGAGCTGATGTTTGGCTCCCACTTGAGATCCTGGGAGATGATGGTTCCCAGGAAGCGGAAAGATTCCACAGTGTCAATTGTAGAGTCACAGAGGGTGATGGGGGCAGGTGGGGCTGGGTTCTGCCTGAAGTCCACAACCATCTCCACTGTCTTTAGAGCGTTGAGCTCAAGGTTGTTCTGGCTGCACCAGTCCAACAGATGGTCCACCTCCCATCTGTACGCGGACTCGTCACCATCAGAGATGAGTCCGATCAGGGTGGTGTTGTCCGCAAACTTCAGAAGCTTGACAGACTGGTGACTGGAGGTGCAGCTGTTGGTGTACAGGGAGAAGAGCAGAGGAGAGAAAACACAGCCTTGGGGGGAACCGGTGCTGATGGTCAGGGAGTCAGAGACGTGCTTCCCCAGCCTCACGCGCTGCTTCCTGTCAGACAGGAAGTCAGTGATCCACCTGCAGGTGGAGTCGGGCACACTCAGCTGGGAGAGCTTATGAACATAATAATAATGATGCACACACATAATATATCTCCACAGACTCCTGAGGCGGCTGACGGGTACCGTGAGGCCAAGCGTGCCGCAGCCCGAGCTGTGGCAGAGGCAAAAACTCGGGCCTGGGAGGAGTTCGGTGAGGCCATGGAGAACGACTACCGGTTGGTTTCGAAGCGATTCTGGCAAACCGTCCGTCACCTCAGGAGGGGGAAGCAGTGCTTCGCCAACACTGTTTATAGTGGGGGTGGGAGGCTGCTGACCTCGACTGGGGACATTATGGGGCGGTGGAAGGAGTACTTTGAGGATCTCCTCAATCCTGCCATCAAGCATTCCCTGGTGAAAACAGAGGCTGGGGACTCGGGGTTGGACTCTTTCATCACCCAGGCTGAAGTCACCGAGGTGGATAAAAAGCTCCACGGTGGCAGGGCTTCGGGGGTGGATGAGATCTGCCCTGAGTACCTCAAGTCTCTGGATGTTGTGGGGCTGTCATGTTTGACACGCCTCTTCAACGTTGTGTGGTGGTAGGGGACAGTGCCTCTGGACTGGCAGACTGGAGTGGTGGTCCCCCTTCATAAGAAGGGTGACCGGATGATGTGGTCCTGCTGGCCCCCTCTAGCTAAGACCTAGAGCATGCGCTGGGGCAGTTCGCGGCCGAGTGTGAAGCGGCTGGGATGAAGATCAGCTCCTCCAAGTCCGAGACCATGGTTCTCGACCGGAAAAAGGTGGCTTGTCCTATTCAGGTTGGAGGGGAGTTCCTGCCTCAAGTGGAGGAGTTCAAGTATCTCGGCGTCTTGTTCACGAGTGAGGGAAGAACGGAGCGGGAGATCGGTGCGGCTGCCACAGTAATGGGGGCGCTGTGCCGGTCCGTTGCGGTGAAGAGAGAGCTGAGCCGAAAAGCAAAGCTCTCAATTTACCGGTTGGTCTACGTTCCTACCCTCACCTATGGCCATGAACTTTGGGTCATGACCGAAAGAACGAGATCCCGGATACAAGCGGCTGAAATGAGCTTCCTCCGTAGGGTGGCCAGGCACTCCCTTAGAGATAGGGTGAGGAGCTCGGCCATCCGGGAGGGGCTCGGAGTAGAGCCGCTGCTCCTCCACATTGAGAGGAGCCAGTTGAGGTGGCTCGGGCATCTATACCGGATGCCTCTTGAACGCCTTCCTCGGGAGGTGTTCCAGGCACGTCCCACCGGGAGGAGGCCCAGGGGACGGCCCAGGACACGATGGAGGGACTATGTCTCTCGGCTGGCCTGGGAACGCCTTGGGCTCCCCCTGGAGGAGCTGGAGGAGGTGTCTGGGCACCGGGTCATCTGGGTGACTACTGCGTCTGCAGTAGACACCCAGATGACCCGGTCCCGGTTGAAGGGGAGGATGAGGAGTACGAGTACGAAATTACTTTGACGTTGATTTCTTCTCTTCACCGGCTTGGCAATGGGTCGTAGTTCTAAAGAAAATAGGGGGAACCAGAGTGTCATGCGTCCACGATCAACTCAAAGATCAACTGTCCGACCCAAACTGGATGACCCCAACAAGGGGCATGGTGTGAAATAACAATACTATGATATTCACAAGAGTGGATTCCTAAAGGAAAATAGTTATCCAGTAGAAAAAAACTATCCTGAAGAAAGAATGATGAACGTGAGACAAAAAGGAGAGAGCTTTGTATGACGTAAATTTAGCTCTCCATGGGTCAAACAGACCCAGCTTAGCTTTAATTTCATTCAGGGATTTAGTGGATTTTGATACACAGTGCCTTGCGAAAGTATTCGGCCCCCTTGAACTTTTCAAGCTCTTGCCACATTTCAGGCTCGGTCCATTCTGATGCTCGGGTTGAACTCGGTTTGAACAGCAAATTCTCTTCATCAAATGTAGAAGCACTGAGTTGCTGCCATATCTACCCAATAAAGTGACAAGTGAGGATATTTACAGTTCCTTGTGAAAGTATTCGGCCCCCTTGAACTTTTCAACCTCTTGCCACATTTCAGGCTTCAAACATAAAGATATAAAATTCTAATATTTTGTGAAGAATCAACAACAAGTGGGACACATTCATGAAGTGGAATGAAATTTATTGGATGTGTCAAACTTTAACAAATAAAAAACTGAAAAGTGGGGCGTGTAATATTATTCGGCCCCTTTACTTTCAGTGCAGCAAACTGACTCCAGAAGTTCAGTGAGGATCTCTGAATGATCCAATGTTGTCCCAAATGACTGATGATGATAAATAGAATCCACCTGTGTGTAATCAAGTCTCCGTATAAATGCACCTGCTCTGTGATAGTCTCAGGGTTCTGTTCAAAGCGCAGAGAGCATCATGAAGACCAAGGGACACACCAGGCAGGTCCGAGATACGGTTGTGGAGAAGTTTAAAGCCGGATTTGGATACAAAAAGATTTCCCAAGCTTTAAACATCCCAAGGAGCACTGTGTAAGCAATCATATTGAAATGGTAGGAGTATCAGACCACTGCAAATCTACCAAGACCCGACCGTCCCTCTAAACTTTCATCTGGAACAAGGAGAAGACTGATCAGAGATGCAGCCAAGAGGCCCATGATCACTCTGGATGAACTGCAGAGATCTACAGCTGAGGTGGGAGAGTCTGTCCATAGGACAACAATCAGTCGTACACTGCACAAATCTGGCCTTTATGGAAGAGTGGCAAGAAGAAAGCCATTTCTCAAAGATATCCATAAAAGGTCTCGTTTAAAGTTTGCCACAAGCCACCTGGGAGACACACCAAACATGTGGAAGAAGGTGCTCTGGTCAGATGAGACCAAAATCAAACTGTTTGGTCACAATGCAAAACGATATGTTTGGTGTAAAAGCAACACAGCTCATCATCCTGAACACACCATCCCCACTGTCAAACATGGTGGTGGCAGCATCATGGTTTGGGCCTGCTTTTCATCAGCAGAGACAGAGAAGATGGTCAAAATTGATGGGAAGATGGATGGGGCCAAGTACAGAACCATTCTGGAAGAAAACCTGTTGGAGTCTGCAAGAGACCTGAGACTGTGATGGAGATTTATCTTCCAACAAGACAATGATCCAAAACATAAAGCCAAATCTACAATGGAATGGTTCACAAATAAATGTATCCAGGTGTTGGAATGGCCAAGTCAAAGTCCAGACCTGAATCTGTAGAGGTGTGTTTGAATAGATTAAAAGTGTTATTATTGTGTTTACCGTTATAAGATGAATTCTTTCTTCTGTGCATAAGGAAACAAGCCTGTCTGTCTGGAAACAGATTACATTAGAGGAAAGTTCTTGGCGAGAGGAAAGACAAATGAGCTTGTTATTGCAGGCAGCCAGGAAATCTGGTGAACACTGCCAGGTCAATTTGACTTGAGAGTTTGCAATCCAGATAAAGTCATGAGAGTGTTATCATAAAATGTCACGTATGCCAATCTGATGTTTTCCAGATGTTGGGCAGGATAAGAGATAACAGTGTGAATGTGCCAAGGAATGTTGTGTAACGGAGAATAATGATTTCAATTGGTTAAGAAGACCCCAATACACACTAATGCTTTGTATCTATAAAAACTGCCCCGTAAAGACTGGAGGCAGGGTGACTTCTGGAATTTTTGATGAAGATGATTCTGTGTGCTTTTTGAAGAATAAAGTACCCTCTCGTGAGGTTGTTTGAAGGGAGAATATTTCTGAGTACTGTCCCTCGACTGAGGACTGAATAGATAAAGACTTTGGTCTCTCTCTTTTTTCTCTCTTCTAACAATCTTCACAGTGCCCTGCATGCAGGGAGACTGTCTAAAAAACATAAAGTTGGAATTGGCTAAGGCAGTCTTAAAAAGAGTAATGCGCACCCCCGGCTGGGTCGTGGTGCCAAGGCAGGCATAAGTCTTTTTTCATATAGTACTTTGCGTTAATACCGATTCTCTCCAAGAATTAATCATTCTTGTTTAAGAGACAGCTATTTCATATATATAAAAAACTTGTTAGAAAATGTACGTAGGAGACCTTGAGGAAAATTAGCCGGTGGATTTAAGTGAAGGAAGAGAATTGTGCCTCCGTGTGATGTCCGGAGGGCAAAAAGCACTGGAAAAGGCCACAGCTGTTGAAATCCTACATGTACATGATTTAGAGGTTGCAATGTTGATTGCAGTGTTTTCTTTTCTTTTTTATCGAGAATCTGTGGAAAGAGCTGAAGACTGTTGTTCACGAATGCTCTCCATCCAACATCACTGAGCTCCAGCTGTTTTGCAAGGAAGAATGGGCAAGAATTTCAGACTCTTGATGTGCAAAACTGATAGAGACAAACCCCAAGAGACTTGCAGCTGTAATTGCACTCATCAGACCAGGCAACGTTTTTCCAATCTTCTATTGTCCAACTATAGTGAACCTGTGCCAATTGTAGCCTCAGTTTCCTGTTGTTAGCTGACAGGAGTGGCCCCTGGTGTGGTCTTCTGCTGCTGTAGCCCATCCGCCTCAAGGTTCGACGTGTTGTACATTCAGAGATGCTCTTCTGCATGCCTTGGTTGTAACGAGTGGTTATTTGAGTTACTGTTGCCTTTCTATCAGCTCAAACCAGTCTGGACATTCTCCTCTGACCTCTGGCATCAACAAGGCATTTGTGTCCACAGAACTGCTGCTCACTGGATATTTTCTCTTTTTCAGATCATTCTCTGTAAACCCTAGAGATGGTAGTGCATGAAAGTCCCAGTAGATCAGCAGTTTCTGAAATACTCAGACCAGCCTGTCTGGCACCAACAACCATGCTACTTTCAAAGTCACTTAAATCACCTTTCTTCCTCATTCTGATACTCGGTTTGAACTGCAGCAGATCATCTTGACCATGTCTACATGCCTAAATGTATTGAGTTGCTGCCATGTGATTGGATGATTAGAAATTTGCATTGAAGAGCAGTTGGACAGGTGTACCTAATAAAGTGGCCGGTGAGTGTGTATATATATATATATATTTATGTATATATATATACATACATACATATCTACAGGGGTGGACAATGAAACTGAAACACCTGTCATTTTAGTGTGGGAGGTTTCATGGCTAAATTGGACCAGCCTGGTAACCAGTCTTCATTGATTGCACATTGCACCAGTAAGAGCAGAGTGTGAAGGTTCAATTAGCAGGGTAAGAACACAGTTTTGCTCAAAATATTGAAATGCACACAACATTATGGGTGACATACCAGAGTTCAAAAGAGGACAAATTGTTGGTGCACGTCTTGCTGGCGCATCTGTGACCAAGACAGTAAATCTTTGTGATGTATCAAGAGCCACGGTATCCAGGGTAATGTCAGCATACCACCAAGAAGGACGAACCACATCCAACAGGATTAACTGTGGACGCAAGAGGAAGCTGTCTGAAAGGGATGTTCAGGTGCTAACCCGGATTGTATCCAAAAAACATAAAACCACGGCTGCCCAAATCATGGCAGAATTAAATGTGCACCTCAACTCTCCTGTTTCCACCAGAACTGTCCGTCAGGAGCTCCACAGGGTCAATATACACGGCCGGGCTGCTATAGCCAAACCTTTGGTCACTCATGCCAATGCCAAACGTTGGTTTCAATGGTGCAAGTAGCGCAAATCCTGGGCTGTGGACAATGTGAAACATGTATTGTTCTCTGATGAGTCCACCTTTACTGTTTTCCCCACATCCAGGAGAGTTACGGTGTGGAGAAGCCCCAAAGAAGCGTACCACCCAGACTGTTGCATGCCCAGAGTGAAGCATGGGGGTGGATCAGTGATGGTTTGGGCTGCCATATCATGGCATTCCCTTGGCCAAAGGAAAATTGGACTGAAAACTTTAAAAATGTTTAGATGGGCCAGTCAAAGGCCACTCTAAACAAATAAGTTTTTAATCTTGATTTAAAGCAATTTAGGGTTTCGGCGCTTTTCCAGTTTTCTTGGAGTTTATTCCAAATTAGTGGACCATAAGAACTAAAATCTGCTTCTCCATGTTTGGTTCTGGTTCTGGTTCTGCAGAGTAGATTTGAGCCAGAAGACCTGAGAGGTCTGGCTGGTTGATACACTGACAACAAGTCTGTAATGTATTTTGGTACTAAGCCATTCAGTGATTTATAGACTAACAGAAGTATTTTAAAGTCTATTCTCTGAGCTACAGGGAACCAGTGTAGGGACTTTAGAACCGGGCCGATGTTCTCCACTTTCTTAGTTCTAGTGAGGACGCAGCCAGCAGCGTTCTGGATCAACTGCAGCTGTCTGATCCACTTTTTAGGCAGACCTGTGAAGACACCGTTGCAGTAATCAATTCTACTAAAGATGAACGCATGAATTAGTTTTTCAAGGTCCTGCTGAGACATTAGTCCTTTAATCCTGGAGATGTTCTTTAGGTGATAGAAGGTCGACCTTGTTACTGTCTTTATGTTCCTCTGAAGGTTCAGGTCTGAGTCCATCACTACACCCAGGTTTCCAGCCTGACTGGTGGTTTCTAGCTGTATTAACTGAAGCTGTGTGCTAACTTTTAAACGTTCTTCCTTTGGTCCAAAGATTATTACTTCAGTTTTGTTTTGATTCAACTGAAGAAAATTTAGGCCCATCCATGCATTGATTTCTTCTAAGCATTTACCCAGCGCTTGAATGGGTTCATGGTCACCTGGTGACATCGTAACGTATAGCTGTGTGTCGTCTGCATAGTTATGATAACTTACGTTGTTGTTTATTAAAATCTGAGTTAAGGGGAGCATGTAGATATTGAATAGGAGGGGCCCTAAGATGGACCCTTGGGGAACGCCACATGTGATTTTTGTGCTCTCTGATGTAAAGTTACCTACTGACACAAAAAAGTCCCTGTCCTTCAAGTAGGATTTAAACCAGCTGAGTGCTGGACCAGAAAGGCCGACCCAGTTTTCCAGGCGCTCTAATAAAATGGAGTGATCAACAGTGTTGAATGCTGCACTAAGGTCCAATAATACCAGCACTGTGGTTCTTCCACAGTCTGCATTTATACGGATGTCATTGAACACCTTGACAAGAGCAGTCTCTGTACTGTGGTGAACAGGAAGCCTGACTGGAAGACATCGAAGCGGTTGGTCGTTGTTAGGAAGTTGTTTAACTGTTGAAACGCAGCTTTTTCAATAATCTTACTGATGAAGGAGAGGTTTGATATAGGCCTGTAGTTCTGTAGTAGCAGCTTGTCCAAGTTGCTCTTTTTCTATAGAGGTTTGATAATTGCTGTTTTCAGGGCCTGGAGGAAAACACCTGATAAAAGGGACGTGTTTATTATTTGTGTTAAATCAGATGTTATTACAGGCAAAACTTTCTGAAGGAAAGCTGTGGGGTAAGAACGCTGTCAAAAACAATGTATGTAAAGACTGAAATGTGTGCATATTAGTCAATAGTTGTGCATAAGTAAAATCCAAAAGAGGTATTGTATATTTTCTCTATAAAAATACAAAATAAAATGTTACAGCTTCAAGAAATAACAAAGACAAAGTTCAAGTTTACAGTTGTTATTCTTTATGAATACAATATGCTATAACAGTTTGTGAATACGATTTATTTACTATGAGAATACGAATTTACATCAGCGACTTGGTATCACGTGATCTCAGGCTGGTTAGTGGAGCACAGAGTTAGTCGATTCGCGTTGCGCATGCGCTGTCACACTTCTCACCGCCAGTAAACGTAGTGCCAGAATGGGAGATAATTCAGTCTAAAAGGAATATTAGGAGCAGAGGGGAGATGGGGGGAAATCAAGAGTATTATAAATAAAGCATTGTTCTTATTTTTATGAAATACAAAACTAAAACATAGAATATAGTGGGTGGAGTTATACAATGATGTACAGTAGGTGGCAGTATGCACCTCTGAATTTGTTGCATACCGCCAGCAGAAGAAGAAGAAGCAGCAGCACTAGCACCAAGATGACGGACCAAGAGCATATATTAATGACATTAAGACATATATAAACTTTTTAACATTACCTGGCTTTGTATCGTAGTTTCTTGGTCCATCATCTTGGTGCTCGTGCTGCTGCTTCTTCTTCTTCTGCTGCTGGCTGTTCGCAACAAATTCAGAGGTGCATACTGCCATCTACTGTACATCATTGTATAACTCAACTCACTATATTCTGAGCCTGAGATCACGTGATACCAAGTCGCTGATGTAAATTCGTATTTTCAAAGAAAAGAAATCGTATTCACAAACTGTTATAGCATATTGTATTCATAAAGAATAAACCAGAACTGTAAACTTGAACTTTGTGTTTGTAATTTCTTGAAGCTGTAACATTTTATTTTGTATTTTTATAGAGAAAATATACAATACCTCTTTTGGATTTTACTTATGCACAACTATTGATTAATATGCACACATTTCCATCTTTACATACATTGTTTTTGACAGCGTTCTTACCCCATAAAGCTGTGGGTAAAACATCGAGACAGCAGGAAGAAGAGCTTAGTTGCTGTACGATTTCTTCTAAGATTTTGTAGTTTATTTGGTGAAATTGGTAAATTTAGTCAAAATCAGTTCTAGTTGGAGACAACATTGGTCCTGGAGTTGATGTGGATGGTCTGACTGCCTCTCTGATCTTTTGGGTTTTTTCAGTGAAGAAGTTAACAAATTCATTGCAGGTCCTGGTAGAGTGGAGTTCAGATGCTACAGTTACAGGAGGGTTTGTTAACCTGTCGACTGTGGCAAATAATGCACCAGTATTGTTAATGTTTTTACTGATGATCTCAGAAAAGAAAGATTCTCTTGCATTTTTCAGTTGTAGGTTATATCTGTATAGTCTCTCTTTATAGATCATATAGTGAACCTGGAGTCCAGTCTTTCTCCACCTGCCTTCAGCTTTTCAACACTCCTTTTTTTTACTTCTGACTGGTGGAGCACTTCTCCATGGAGACATTTTCTTCCCAGAAACGACTTTCACTTTAATTGAAGCAATTGAATCAATGATGTCTGAGATTTTAGAATGAAAGTTATCTACCAGCTCATCTACAGTGTTACAGGGCAAAGTGGAGGTAGAAGAGTAAATCTGGTTAAAGGTTTCAGCAGCACCGTCCTTAAAGATGTGTTTTCTTATCAAGTCTCTTTGGTAAACTGAGTCATTGCAGATGATGCTTTCAAAAATAACAGAAAAGTGGTCAGATAGAACAACATCAGTTACAGACACCTTGGAAATGTTTAGACCCTTAGTGATGATCAAGTCCAAAATACAGGTCCTTCTCAAAATATTAGCATATTGTGATAAAGTTCATTATTTTCCATAATGTCATGATGAAAATGTAACATTCATATATTTTAGATTCATTGCACACTAACTGAAATATTTCAGGTCTTTTATTGTCTTAATACGGATGATTTTGGCATACAGCTCATGAAAACCCAAAATTCCTATCTCACAAAATTAGCACATCATTAAAAGGGTCTCTAAACGAGCTATGAACCTAATCATCTGAATCAACGAGTTAACTCTAAACACCTGCAAAAGATTCCTGAGGCCTTCAAAACTCCCAGCCTGGTTCATCACTCAAAAACCCAATTATGGGTAAGACTGCCGACCTGACTGCTGTCCAGAAGGCCACTATTGACACCCTCAAGCAAGAGGGTAAGACACAGAAAGAAATTTCTAAACGAATAGGCTGTTCCCAGAGTGCTGTATCAAGGCACCTCAGTGGGACGTCTGTGGGAAGGAAAAAGTGTGGCAGAAAACGCTGCACAACGAGAAGAGGTGACCGGACCCTGAGGAAGATTGTGGAGAAGGGCCGATTCCAGACCTTGGGGGACCTGCGGAAGTAGTGGACTGAGTCTGGAGTAGAAACATCCAGAGCCACCGTGCACAGGCGTGTGCAGGAAATGGGCTACAGGTGCCGCATTCCCCAGGTCAAGCCACTTTTGAACCAGAAACAGCGGCAGAAGCGCCTGACCTGGGCTACAGAGAAGCAGCACTGGACTGTTGCTCAGTGGTCCAAAGTACTTTTTTCGGATGAAAGCAAATTCTGCATGTCATTCGGAAATCAAGGTGCCAGAGTCTGGAGGAAGACTGGGGAGAAGGAAATGCCAGAAGTCCAGTGTCAAGTACCCACAGTCAGTGATGGTCTGGGGTGCCGTGTCAGCTGCTGGTGTTGGTCCACTGTGTTTTATCAAGGGCAGGGTCAATGCAGCTAGCTATCAGGAGATTTTGGAGCACTTCATGCTTCCATCTGCTGAAAAGCTTTATGGAGATGAAGATTTCATTTTTCAGCACGACCTGGCACCTGCTCACAGTGCCAAAACCACTGGTAAATGGTTTACTGACCATGGTATCACTGTGCTCAATTGGCCTGCCAACTCTCCTGACCTGAACTCCATAGAGAATCTGTGGGATATTGTGAAGAGAACGTTGAGAGACTCAAGACCCAACACTCTGGATGAGCTAAAGGCCGCTATCGAAGCATCCTGGGCCTCCATAAGACCTCAGCAGTGCCACAGGCTGATTGCCTCCATGCCACGCCGCATTGAAGCAGTCATTTCTGCAAAAGGATTCCCGACCAAGTATTGAGTGCATAACTGTACATGATTATTTGAAGGTTGATGTTTTTTGTATTAAAAACACTTTTCTTTTATTGGTCGGATGAAATATGCTAATTTTGTGAGATAGGAATTTTGGGTTTTCATGAGCTGTATGCCAAAATCATCTGTATTAAGACAATAAAAGACCTGAAATATTTCAGTTAGTGTGCAATGAATCTAAAATATATGAATGTTAAATTTTCATCGTGACATTATGGAAAATAATGAACTTTATCACAATATGCTAATATTTTGAGAAGGACCTGTATGTCCCTGTTTGTGCGTTTGCTGTTTAACATGTTGAGTCAAACCAACATTTCTAAGAGTGTCACATAGATCTATTGGACTTCTGTCTTCAGGATTGTCCATGTGAACGTTGAAGTATCCCACAATAATTAAACAGTCATAATCAACACATATCACAGATAAAAGTTCATTAAAATCACTGATAAAGTTTGTTTTGGACTTAGGAGGCCTGTAAATATTCAAGAACATGGTTCGGACCGGGCTCTTTACCTGGAGAGTCAAATATTCAAAAGAGTCAAATTTGCCCAGAAATACTTTATTACACTCTAATAAATCTTTAAACAAAGATCACGTGTAAAACTCTGACCTCTCTTTCTCAGCCAACTGGCCGGTTACTGTTGCTCGCTGTCGAAATATCCTTTTCCCAGGGGAAACGGGGGCATTTCTCTGTAATTCTGGCCACTAATTTATTTAATTGCTGAGATCTTTCTCGCATATATATATATATATATATATATATATATATATATATATATATATATATATATATATATATAATATACTAAAGACTGGACCTCAGCGGACTCATCTGTGAAACTCCTGAAATTTGCTCATGACACCACTGTTATTGGACTGATTCAAGACAGTAATGAGTTTGCATACAGACGAGAGGTGGATCGGCTGATGAGATGATGGTGGACTTTCAGAGAACACCACCCTCTTCCCTTTCAACAACACTGTCTGCTGTGGACCTCTTCCCGTTCCTAGGAACCACCATTTCTCGAAACAAGAACCCTCCACAGGAGCTGTTGGTCATCTTCTACACTGCCATCATTCAGTCTGTCTTGTCTTCATCCATCTCAGTGTGGTTTGGATCATCCACCAAACAGGACAGGTCCAGACTGCAGCGAATAATCAGGACTGCAGAGAATAATCAGAGCTGACCTTCCCTCCATCCAGGACTTATACAGGTCTAGGGTCAGGAAAAGAGCTGCTAAAATCTCTGCAGACCCCACACACCCTGCACATAAACTGTTTAGAGTTTTACCTTCAGGTGGCGCTACAGAACACTGTTCACTAAAACCAGCCGCCATAGAGACAGTTTCTTCCCCCAGGATGTTTCTCTGATGAAAACTTGACAGTCAGAGCTCCAGAACAACACCAGGCAGATTTGGACTGATCTCACATTATATTCTATTGTAAAGTCAGTTGTGTTTATATGTACATTTAAAAAGATATTCTTTATTATTGAGAGGAAAGGGTAACGGAGTCAAATTCTTCGTTTGTCTGAACAAACTTGGCAAAAGCAGATTCTGATTCAAGCTAACAGCTACCTGGCTTTCTAAAACTGATAACCAAGGGTTACAACTTACTCCGAGTTTTCACTAATCCTGCGTTCTGAAATGCAGTCCTGGAAGTGCATAGCATGCCCAACAACCATTGGCCATCAGCAATGAACCAACTATGCTGCAGCATGGACCAAGGCCCCACTCAGGTAACATTGCATCAAAGGAGACCGTCCCCTGGCCAGGCCCTACCCTTCCGCACTGCCTAAGCCACAAATGCTATCCTCACACCATCAGTCCCTTCTAAACCAACGCAGACAGAGGCCGGGGCACCAGAAGGTCAGGCTGCGCCCTCAGCTTCCAGTGCCCCCATCCCTATCCCTGGTGTAGGCATGTATGCCTGTGATATTGTTAAATATACCTTTGGATACCGGTGTGTATGTCTGAAGTGCATAACATTTTCTATTGCATGAAGGGTGCAAGAGAGGCAAGCTCCCCTCACTTAAGCTGTAGGACAAGGCCAAACAAATGTAGGCTAGATGCACAATAACATCCTCCTGCTCACATGGGCAAGGCCAGTTGCTCCACCATAGATATTGTCCAAAATAAATAAAACATATTGTCTTTTTTTTTTTACTGAATTGTAAATGTTATTCTGTACATGTTTTTCATGATTCATAAACTGCATATGTTTTTGTCTTAAATATGTAATGTATACTAAAATAATTTTGTATACATTTAGGTATGTTAAAGTAGAGAAGCTGAAGTAACATCCCTGTATCGTTTTCTGTGCATTGTGCAGAAGAAATTAGCAAATTTTACATTTTTTTTTCTTTTTTATATAATTCTATATAATTTTATCACAGATGCTTAAATTTTGAACTGATTTATTATCTACTGATTTGGATGTAATTCGTTATATTTTCAGACAAAGTTTTTGGGGCTGCAGATTTGTTGGCGTGCTGCTTGGTAACAGACAGCTTCTCTCCAGCGTAATACACAGACTGTGGGATCTGTTTCACAATCAGGTACATGAATCCACATTTAAACTCCGCTGTTCAGCCTGCCTCTTCCCTGGTTGACATATCAACATTATTCTATAGCAGTGGATGTTTAAATCAATTCATTTTAATTTTATTTATATAGCGCTCACTAATTTTTAACACATCATCTCAAGGCTCTTTACAAAAAACAAAGAAGTTAATTCAGTCTAAGCATACAGACAGATTCAAAGTCAGTTGCATCCATTCCAGTTAGCTCCCGATTTTCACACAATGCAGTCAGAATTAGTTTATTATTCAAATTGGTAAAAACAGTGTATTATGGAATCCTTGCAGACTACATTAATAAAAAATATATAAGCTTTTTTTTATTTGTTAAATTCATATGATAACTCTTAAACTTCTATCCAAAGGCAGCTTCACTGAGTGCTGTACACATACTTGGCCTGGCAGCCTTCATGGTCCACCTTCATGCCTCCATGGCAGTCAGTCCTCTGGTTCAGTTGTTGCCACCCATGCAGATACAGGCAGTACCTTTGGCAGATGGTCTCAGTGCAGCAGTATTGTGCAACACACATACCAACATGATCTTCTCTGTCAGGTAATGTCATTCAATTCAGTTAAGTTCATTTAATCTACCCATACACATCATATTCAAAGTCAGTTACCAAAAAATAGATTCTTGTTATTGAACAATGGAGTCAAGATAAATTTATTATGACAATTGCTAAAACGTTTTCTAAGGAAACCCAGCAGATTTCTAGTCACTAACTTTGCCTGAATCCCTCATACTGAACATGCGTGTAGCGACAGCAGAAAAGAAAACGCCCCTTTAACAGGAAGAAACCTCCAACGGAACCAGAACCAGGCTCAGTGTGAATGGACATCTGAGGGTCTATATTAAAGAAGAAAGTAGAGAGTTAATGAAAGTAGTAGCGTCTTTAATGGTGTGCTGTACCAGAGTTACAAAGTTAAACAGATAAGCTCGGAACGTGGAAGAAAGTCTGCCATGAAAACCAGAGAAGATTACAGAGTTGGTCGTAGCTATAGCTCATTCAAATGCTGGGGTTTGCAAGATCCTCTAGTGTGTGTAATGAATTTTAGCTTTGGTAAAACTAACAAGTCCAAATTAAAACTATTAATGTTTAAACTTGAAAGGTCTTTGCCAGAGACGTTAAATGCAGTCCCATGTGCCACTAGGTGGCAGCATGAACAGGACTCTGACCCTTATTTTGAACTGGAGTCACTGATCTCTCTTTCGGTTTGGTGCACTCAGATGTTTCACAGCTGCTTTACCACCACAATATTATACTTTCAAATATCACATTTGTGTTATTTTTCTGAGCACATAGACATTGACCAACTACAGAAAATACCTTAGCACTGTGCTTAGCAAAAAACATTTTTCCACTAAGTCATCTTTTACTTGGGGATCAAACACTGGTTTTACTCATTGAGATGTGTTTTTTTTATGATTTCTGCTCAGAATTTTCTCTGTCCATGTTAAAAATTCAACAACCATAAACATTAGCATGTGATTGAATAAATTTAGAAAATCAGCAGATGAAACTATGATTTTCCTGATTTTATAGGATTAACTGTCAGTCTGCATTGGTTGTTGACTGGCAGAGCTTTGTCTCAATTGCTCTGCTGCTTTCACCAGGTTGTGTGTGGCAGCTGTGTGTTATGGGCTCTGCAGGGGAGATTCTGTGTCTCCACAGCAACAGCAGGATTACATCCCCAACAGCCTCTATAAAAAGGTACAGTTTCTGTTGCTTCTGTCAGTGCCAAATTCCTGAGTATGACTGAGACTCATAGGGTAACTACATTATTTTTGTTTTACATATCTCAAAACTTTTCATAAAAAATTAAAAGACCTTTTTTGTTTTTCTTCTGTATTTAGCTTTTGTATCTTATTCCAAGGCTCTGCCCGGAGGCAAGAATCAATTTAGACTGTGTTTGCCCAGATGGACAGCTAGAGGACAGTCCAACCATTCTGTGGAGCAGCATCACAGATGATAAAAACAATTGGATGAAGGATGTCCTGCATCTGTGGAGGCACGCTGCCTTCCAGCAGCTGGAGCAGATGCCACAGTATCAGGTGAAATCAAAAGTTTCTCCTTGAATATTTTTGAATTATTGGTTACTGTTCAAAAACTCCAGCTCTGCCATTCAAAAAAGAGGCGGCTCTGTACCCTACACACAATAACTGCAGTCAAGCATATATATATATATGTATATATATATATATATATACATACATACATACAGGGGTTGGACAATGAAACTGGCTGATCCCTCCCACCCCGGTCACAGACTCTTTGAGACTCTCCCCTCTGGCAGGAGGCTGCGGTCCATCAGGACCAAAACCTCACGCCACAAGAACAGTTTTTTCCCATCTGCCACCAGCCTGGTTAACAGGACACCTGTAACCTGTAACTCTATGAGTTACATTAACGCTCAGCTTGGACTCCTGCTTTACTTGTACAATGATCACCTGCACTGTTGTACAGGTCCTTCTCAAAATATTAGCATATTGTGATAAAGTTCATTATTTTCCATAATGTCATGATGAAAATTTAACATTCATATATTTTAGATTCATTGCACACTAACTAAAATATTTCAGGTCTTTTATTGTCTTAATACGGATGATTTTGGCATACAGCTCATGAAAACCCAAAATTCCTATCTCACAAAATTAGCATATCATTAAAAGGGTCTCTAAACGAGCTATGAACCTAATCATCTGAATCAACGAGTTAACTCTAAACACCTGCAAAAGATTCCTGAGGCCTTTAAAACTCCCAGCCTGGTTCATCACTCAAAACCCCAATCATGGGTAAGACTGCCAACCTGACTGCTGTCCAGAAGGCCACTATTGACACCCTCAAGCAAGAGGGTAAGACACAGAAAGAAATGTCTGAACGAATAGGCTGTTCCCAGAGTGCTGTATCAAGGCACCTCAGTGGGAAGTCTGTGGGAAGGAAAAAGTGTGGCAGAAAACGCTGCACAACGAGAAGAGGTGACCGGACCCTGAGGAAGATTGTGGAGAAGGGCCGATTCCAGACCTTGGGGGACCTGCGGAAGTAGTGGACTGAGTCTGGAGTAGAAACATCCAGAGCCACCGTGCACAGGTGTGTGCAGGAAATGGGCTACAGGTGCCGCATTCCCCAGGTCAAGCCACTTTTGAACCAGAAACAGCGGTAGAAGCGCCTGACCTGGGCTACAGAGAAGCAGCACTGGACTGTTGCTCAGTGGTCCAAAGTACTTTTTTCGGATGAAAGCAAATTCTGCATGTCATTCGGAAATCAAGGTGCCAGAGTCTGGAGGAAGACTGGGGAGAAGGAAATGCCAAAATGCCAGAAGTCCAGTGTCAAGTACCCACAGTCAGTGATGGTCTGGGGTGCCGTGTCAGCTGCTGGTGTTGGTCCACTGTGTTTTATCAAGGGCAGGGTCAATGCAGCTAGCTATCAGGAGATTTTGGAGCACTTCATGCTTCCATCTGCTGAAAAGCTTTATGGAGATGAAGATTTCATTTTTCAGCACGACCTGGCACCTGCTCACAGTGCCAAAACCACTGGTAAATGGTTTACTGACCATGGTATCACTGTGCTCAATTGGCCTGCCAACTCTCCTGACCTGAACCCCATAGAGAATCTGTGGGATATTGTGAAGAGAACGTTGAGAGACTCAAGACCCAACACTCTGGATGAGCTAAAGGCCGCTATCGAAGCATCCTGGGCCTCCATAAGACCTCAGCAGTGCCACAGGCTGATTGCCTCCATGCCACGCCGCATTGAAGCAGTCATTTCTGCCAAAGGATTCCCGACCAAGTATTGAGTGCATAACTGTACATGATTATTTGAAGGTTGACGTTTTTTGTATTAAAAACACTTTTCTTTTATTGGTCGGATGAAATATGCTAATTTTGTGAGATAGGAATTTTGGGTTTTCATGAGCTGTATGCCAAAATCATCCGTATTAAGACAATAAAAGACCAAAACAAATTCCTTGTATGTCCAAAAACGTACTTGGCAATAAAGCTTTTCTGATTCTGATTCTGAAACTGAAACACCTGGTTTTAGACCACAATAATTTATTAGTATGGTGTAGGGCCTCCTTTTGCGGCCAATACAGCGTCAATTCATCTTGGGAATGACATATACAAGTCCTTCACAGTGGTCAGAGGGATTTTAAACCATTCTTCTTGCAGGATAGTGGCCAGGTCACTACGTGATACTGGTGGAGGAAAACGTTTCCTGACTCGCTCCTCCAAAACACCCCAAAGTGTCTCAATAATATTTAGATCTGGTGACTGTGCAGGCCATGGGAGATGTTCAACTTCACTTTCATGTTCATCAAACCAATCTTTCACCAGTCTTGCTGTGTGTATTGGTGCATTGTCATCCTGATACACGGCACCACCTTCAGGATAAAATGTTTGAACCATTGGATGCACATGGTCCTCAAGAATGGTTCGGTAGTCCTTGGCAGTGACGCGCCCATCTAGCACAAGTATTGGGATACATCACAAAGACTTGCTGTCTTGGTCACAGATGCGCCAGCAAGACGTGCACCAACAATTTGTCCTCTTTTGAACTCTGGTATGTCACCCATAATGTTGTGTGCATTTCAATATTTTGAGCAAAACTGTGCTCTTACCCTGCTAATTGAACCTTCATACTCTGCTCTTACTGGTGCAATGTGCAATCAATGAAGACTGGCTACCAGGCTGGTCCAATTTAGGTCCATGAAACCTCCCACACTAAAATGACACGTGTTTCAGTTTCATTGTCCAACCCCTGTATGTACATACGGATGGATATATATAATCTGTTCTTTTGCTAGATAATGTTTTTATTAATTTACTGTTTGTATATAGTTATGTTTTTCAGAGTGGCTGCATAATGAGCTAAGAGTCCAAAGAAATGAAGATGTCTTGTCGGACACTCAACGGTACGATAAGAAACTTACCGATGCCTTCACTTCCCTTTGCTGAAAACCAACTGAAAACTGTTTTGTTCTGTCAGGCTTTTATGTCATGATTTAATGTGCTCTTTATGTAGACCTTAATGCATTTTATGTTGTACAATGCTTTGTGAATTTGTGTTTATGAAAGGTGCTTTATAAATAAACATTACTTACTTACTTAGCGACAGGACGATTCAAGGATTTTTATTGTCATACCAGCTCACATTTACATGTTAAGGTACAAAATTCGGATTCAGGTTCTAATTCAAGCCTAATTATAAATGGTAATCAGTAAAAAAAAATATGCAGCAAAGAGCATAAAAAAAGAAATATACTCAGTTAAATAGTGAAGCTGAAATTAATAGTATTCCACCTTTGGTGGGTAAAGTGTTTAGTGCAGGTCGGTGTGTAGTGAGAGAGTCTACAGGGTGCGGCTTGAGTTCAGCGGTCTGACAGCTTCAGGGAAGAAGCTGTTTCTGAGCCTGGTGGTCTCGCTCTGAATGCTCCTCAGCCGCCTGCCTGAGGGGAGGAGCTGTAACAGTCTGTGTGCGGGATGGGTGGAGTCCTTCATGATGCGGAGGGCCCTCCCCTGCATCGTAATGTGTAGAAGTCCAAGGTGGTGGGAAGACTGCTCCCCACAGTCCTCTGTGCAGCCTTTACCACCCTGTGCAGAGCCTTCCTCTCAGCAGCAGTGCAGTTGTCGAGCCATACGGTGATGCAGGTGTAGAGGATGCTCTCCACCGTGCTGTGGTAGAAGCTCCTCAGGACTGAGTTCCCAAGTCCAGCATTCCTCAGTTTCCTGAGGAAGTAGAGACGCTGGTGAGCCTTCCTGACCAAATGGGAAGTGTTGGCATTCCAGGTGAGGTCATTGGATATTTGTACCCCCAGGTCCCTGGAGCTGGGAACCACTTCCACAGCTGCTCCTCCGATGTGCAAGGGGAGAGAGAGGGATCTTGTCCTATCTGAAATCCACTACCATCTCCTTGGTCTTCTTCACATTGATGTACAGGTTGTTTCCTGCGCACCACTGCACCAGGTGTTCCACCTCCTCTCTGTATTTGGACCATCATTATTCATGATTCATCCCAGCACTGCTGTGTTGTGTGCACACGTCACTATATGGCAGCTGGGATGTCTCGCCGAGCAGTCATATGTCAGCAGAGCAAACAGGAAGGGGCTCAATACGCAGCCCTGGGGTCCGCCAGTGTTGAGGGCGATGGAGGAGGAAACCGTGTTGTGTATTATGACAGTCTGAAACAAGTCCTGTTCCAACATGGGCTGAAAGGCCACTCAGTGAGGAAGAAGACATTACTCTGAAAGCTGTGTAAAAAGCAAGATTACAGTTTGTAAATGACCTCAGGGGTGAACTTTTATTTTAGAAGACTCTATTCTAAGAATAGAGTCTGAAATATGATTTTTTCCCTCCTATCTTACTTTACTGTGATTTCATTACTTTTCATAGATTTTACCAGCGAAAACCAAACATTATTAGTAACTTGGACTTTAGCTGCTCTTACACCAATGACCCAACTTTCTTAATTAGATTACTTAGTTCAACTTCAGCACCAGTAAAAGACATATATTATTAGCACCTGAAAATGTGGATTAAAGCTGTTTTGTACCAGTGACTCAGCTTCACTAGTTAGAATTCAATGAAATGATGAGATTTCTTAGCACAAGATGCTTTCCCCTACATAGAGGACTTAATGATATAATTACCTCTTTAGAAAGATTGGTTTAGAACCAGCTCTTACCAGTAAAACCCAAAGGATTATTAATGTTATCTGTATCATTGTAATATTGACCAGAGATTTTGAGATTTCTTAGCATTTGATTTGTTTTTCTGTGTTCTTTGTGACTGTATTGTAATTGTATGTACAGCGGTTTGAGTGTCTTGTTACTGAAAACGATACATAAATAGACTTACCTTACCTTACCTTAATACAGCCTATTATTATTTTTTCTTGAGTATGTGGATGAGGGGTTTGTATAATCTACAGCATGCTATTGCCTATTGGCAGAGTAACTTTTTGCCATTACTAATTTTTACTTGACCACCTTGGGATGATGGTTTAATGCTCTATATGCTTTCTCTGAATGTTCCCAGCTGGTTGAATCATGATTAGCTGAAATAATCTAAAATATGTCAGATTGAATCTCAGACACCTTAAGGTTTCTGCATGCTAAGATGAGTTAAATCTTCATTAGTTGAGACACAGAGCAGAGTGTGAGGTTAAATTAAGTTGTTATCAGGTTGTTGCTGATACATGTGAGTAGTAGTTATGGAAACTTCACACAGTAGAGCATATATGTGGTATTTCTACCGTCTCAAGTTGTGATGTTGATTTCAAGAAACATTTCAGCCTGTCCAAAAAACATCTGCAGCATCCTGGTTGAGGTGATGCTCACATTAAAGATGCTACAGAATCAGATGTGTAGACAAATAACGCTGGAATGCTATTTATTTAAAACAATTTATTTTCATATTTCATAGAAATGAATGCCATGCCAATGGGCAATTCTATTAAAGATCTCTACAAGTAGCTGAGTGTGTTAGGGTTTGGTTTCCACTGAGTTTTTCAGTACAAGGGTTTCTGTTACTCTCTGCAGGCAGCAGTATCAGCAGTGGGCCTGTTTGGAGTTTTATCTGACTCGTCCAGAGGAGCAAGGAGGTTGTGGAGGAGACGCAAAGAAGCTCTGCACTCATCTGTTTAACGGCATCATGGACCAACCATTAAGGTGCAAATTAAACTTTCTGTGTTACTGCAAACCTGCAAACCTTCTTTCCAGCTCAAGTCCATTCACTACTTGTCACGGATTTGGCCAAACCTAAACTGATATTATTTATGTACTGTTTGTGTTTTGTATAACATTTTTTTGTTGTATGGAACAAAAAGCTATGGACCAGTACTACAAAGTAACTGAGGCTCCAAATGTCCAAATATGGTTGATATAATATTCACCATACTGATTTCTTTTTCTTTTTCTAGCTTTAAAATAATGCAGTTACAAAGTTATGGATGGAACTTCTCAAACTCAATTTAGCTGAATTTCTGCCACCTGAAATGTTTTGATTGATTCAAAGTAGGAAAAGAGATGTAGTGTAATTTATAATAGTTATTTTTAATGTGATATTGTAATTTGATCCTTCCAGTTGTTATTAAAGAATAATTTTGTTGTTTATTTGATGCCAACAGTGACCTGAACCTGGAAAAGCTGAATTGTTCTTCAGGATTGTCAGGAGCAGGAACTTGTTTACCGGACCTCCTGTCCAGATTACAGGTGTGCAACACTGTCCACTGTTGCCAGCGAGCCCCTGGTTGTTGAACTTTGGCTCCTGGGGCTTGGTCAGGCTCAGCTCAAAGCTTTAGGAAGCTCCCTTCTGTGTGTGCTCACCACCTGCAGAGAGGAACGTATGGATTGGGTGCCATGCAAGTTGGGTGGCAGGCAGGGGTCTTTAGGGACGTGGAATGTCACTTCACTATTGGGTAAGGAACAGGAGCTGTTGTGTGAGATTAAGCGGTACCAGCTAGAAACAGTTGGACTGACCTCTACACACAGATTTGGCTTGGGAACCCTGCTCCCGGAGAAGGGCTGGACTTACCTTGTTCACTGAGACCAGCGGGGGTGGGAATACTCACAAGCCCCTAGCTGGGATGGATGGATGGGAGAGCTTTAGGAAACATACGGGGATTGATTAGTTTATTCAGTTCAGTTTTATTTCTATAGCGCCAATTCACAAACACATGTCGTCTCAAGGCTCTTTACAAAGTCAATTCAATCAAAACCATTTAGGACGTCACATTAATAATGACCAAGAAACAGCCATCACACAGGAGCCTGATGGAGGTTTGATAACCAACCCAAGTATTAGAATTAGAATAATTATAATTATTATAGCAGAAGGCAAAATATTATACAGTATATGTATAGAGAGGGAGAGAGAGATCTATTTATCATCAGCGTAACAGTGAAAATTTATCCTATGCTGCCTGATAATTTGACCTATTGGAAGCATATATATAGTAAAGAGAATTGGTCCAAGTACTGAACCCTGTGGTACTCCACAATTAACCCTGGAGTTTAAAGATGATTTATTATTTACATGAACAAACTGGAATCTGTCAGACAGATAAGATTTAAACCAGCCTAGCGCTGTTTCCCTGATCCCTACAGCATATTCCAGCCTTTCTAAGAGAATATTATGGTCGACTGGATCAAATGCAGCACTGAGATCTAACAGAACCAGAACAGACACAAGTCCATTATCTGAGGCCATAAGAATATCATTAGTAACTTTCAGCAGAGCTGTTTCAGTGCTATGATGAGCTCTGAAACCTGACTGAAACTCTTCAAACAGGTCATTGCTGTATAAATGTTCACACATTTGATTAGAAACAATTTTCTCAAGAATTTTAGATAAGAATGGAAGATTGGATATAGGTCTGTAATTTATTAAATCATCTCGATCAAGCGAAGGTTTCTTAAGTAAAGGTTTAATTACAGCTAACTTAAAAGCCTGTGGTTCTGATCCATTTACTAAAGATAGATTAATCATATCTAAAATGGGGCTGGTAATCAGAGGGAACACTTCCTTAAATAATTTGGTTGGGATTGGGTCTAACATACAAGTTGAAGGTTTAGATGAAGCTAATATTTCTGATAACTCATGTTGGGATTATGATTATTGATTAATTAATATTTATCTATAATTAAAAATCATAAATTGAGAAAATTAATTTCTTAACCAAAATCCTCATTTATGAATCGAAACCAGAGATGTCTTCTGGTGTTGTAATTGATAATTACAACCATTAAATACTCAGTAATAATTGATAACTATTACCAGAGATGTCGCTGTTTAATCGACCGTTTCTGCCAAAACGTGGGGAACTTTAACCTTATTTTGACTGACAAATCACTTTTGCACAAAATAAACACAAACCTCCTTCTCTTTATCTGCGTGAAAATTTATTAACCCAATCAGCCTGAAACAATCAACTCTTCGATTCAATAATCTTCACCAACTCAAACATGCAAAGTTCTACACAGAAATGGGTAAAATATCTAACTAAACAAAATAAAGCAAAACAGCAGTATGGGATCAACCAGCAGTTATGGCAAAAGTGATAATATGACAAAGGAATATAGTGTTGAACGACGCTTTGGTTGCGCCCCTCCTAAAGTGTAGCACGGGCAGTCATAAACCTTCCCCCAGCAAGGTTGTAAAACTCAGCCCACACAAAGCAACATAAACCCTTTTGGCAGCAAACCAGTAAAACATGAAGTTGAAGACAAAGAAAATGGTTGATTTTCACCATAAGGTTATTATAGCAGTCCAGGTTCACAGCACACCTGCGCTCAGGTGTTCGTACAGTAAAAGCACAATCTTGCGAGACTCGGCTGTCTCAAAAATCAACAGTAATCACGTTTCAAAAGAACAATGGCATGCACATACAATTCAGAACACATTAGACTCTAAGAAGCGATTCTACATCGCACTAAATCTCCTCTATCCTGCCCAAGTTATTCCTAATAAAGAAATAGAAATAAAAGGTGGATTTTACTTGTTGAAGTCTTCCTTCTGGGGCGGCGAGTGAGAGGAATAAAGGGGTTGAAGAGCTCCTGCTCGTCCGCAATTAAACTCCAAGAAAGTGGTCAATCTCCGTCCTTTGGCCTCCTTGGCAAAAAGGAAAAATATGATCTGACCGTCAGCAGTCGACTAGAACCAAGCAAGGAGGGAAAGTTGCGTCTCCTTGAAACTCCGTGGTTTTTGGTTACGTGTTAAACTCATGTCTTCGATCGGCAAAGTGAAATTTCTGGCCTTCTTATTCCAGGAACCTCTTTCATGAATTTTTCTTTGGCCAACGAAGGAGAATAAATGAAGACTCCACGTTGGAGCTCTTCTTCTCCAGAGAGAGATGCTTCAGATGTTGGTCTGGTTTCCAACGTGAAAAGCAAAGGTTTTAAAGGGTCCACCTTCATTTATGCTTTCCCGTGACGTCAGACTTGGGACGCCCAGTCATGTCAGCTGCGGCGGCCGCTGGGATTTGTAGTAACGGCTATTCTGGGATACAAAATGGCCAATGACGCCAAACGGCCTGGTAGCGTTCAGCAACGTGCAAATGGTCCAATATTCAGCACAACATGTGGTCCAACACTCAGGAAGCGCCACTGGATCAGAACAGTCCAAACACAGATCAGGTTATATGGCTTCCTCCAGTACTGTCTCACTTGCTGAGGATGAAGTAATCATCTTCGGGAGTATGTCAAAGATTTTATTTTTAATAGAATCAATTTTATTTAAGAAGAATCCCATAAAGTCATGGATGCTAAGAGCTAAGGGAATAGATGGCTCAACAGAGCTATGACTCTGTAAGTTTAGCAACTGTACTAAATAGAAACCTAGGATTATTCTTGTTCTCTTCTATTAATGATGAGAAATAAGCTGTTCTAGCTTGGTGAAGTGTCTTTTTATACAACAGTAAACTATTTTTCCAGAAGATTCCAGTCCTCTAGGTGCATAGAGCACCATTTTCTTTCCACTTTTCTAACATTGTTCCTTGAAGTATGCAGCCCTTAATTAAACCAGGGAGCTAGCCTCTGATAAATTACCTACTTTTTCAGGGGGGCTACATTGTCTAATGCACCACGCAGTGAGGAAGTATGAACAACTTGACTGAACTTATATAGTGCCTTTCCAATCATACTGACCACTTAAAGCACTTTACACACATTACATTTACACACAGCGCACACATTCATACACTGATACACAATTTAAGTGCATCGACATGTGCCAGGAGGAAACTGGAATCGAACCCACAACCCTTGGATTGCAAGACAACTACTCTTCATACGTTTTCAGATTCTTTAAAGGTTGTTACAACATTGTCTGATAATGATCTACTATAATGAAATTTTCTTTCAGGTTTGGAGTACTCGGTTAAATTAAACTCAAAGGTTATTAAGAAATGGTCAGACAGGACAGGGTTATGAGAGAATATTGTTATGTCTTTACACTCAATGCCATATATCAGCACAAGGTCCAGAGAATGAAGACAAAGGTGGGTACGTTTGTTAATGTTTTGATCAAAGCCAATTGAGTCTAAGATAACATTAAATGCTATATTTAGGCTATCACTTTCAGCGTCTACATGAATGTTAAAATCCCCCACTATAATAACTTTATCTGTATTTAACACTAAATCAGATAAAAGGTCTGAAAACTGATCTAAAAATTGAGAATAAGGGCATGGTGGACGGTACAAAACAACAAACAGAAGAGGTTTTAGTGATTTGCAATTTGGATGAGGAAAACTAAGGATTAAATATTCAAAAGAGTTGTAGCTATTGATTGGTCTGGGACTAATCAATAAATCAGACTGAAAGTTAGTGATAAAAGTTGGATGTAATAAACTGGTACAACATAAAAAGGAAACAAAAGCAAAGAGATTTGAAATCAGATTCATAAAACTTTTCATTATGTTTGTGAAGGAGCTGGTCTATGAAATGGAAGTGAGCAACCTCTCAGGCAAGTGTAGACGCAGAGCAGATCTGTGGGACTTCCTGTTTGAGATAGTGTCTCAGAGATGTTCTTCGTCTGTCAGCATCACCTCCAAGCTCAGCCTACAGCGAACACTACATGCATGGAACAGGTGCATCTCCCACACACATAATACCTGGCTAGGATAAACAGTGCAACACTATAGACATATCTCTAACTCAGCAGTTGGTGTATGTGTGTTTCTCAGAGTACTCCTGGCTCTCCCTGGTGTGGTGTTCTTCAAAATAAAGACTGAAGGTGGGAGGACAGCTCTGGATTGCAACACGCTTATAGAGCACATCAACCAGCATCATGTAAGCAGTTGGTTAATGGTTTTTATCTCTTAACACCGATTTGCCAGTTGGAAAACATCCATGTTCTTATTCTCATCATCAGAGGAAGGTGTGTCCTCCAGCCAGTGTGCTACCCTGTTCAATAACAGCACACTTTCTTAAGGTGAGAACCCAAAGATCCTGCAGTAACAATGTGTCCTTATTGGTATAACGCTGCTTCTATTTGTATATGGAAACAGTGAGCCTGTTCTTTTTGTTTGCTCACCAGGGTCTGCTATGTGCTGGTGTGCAGTGTGATCATCCTGCAGGGGAAGTCAACAAAGTTTTGTCTCAGATGAGCATCACTTGTCCTCTTTTCATGGTTTCTGCTGTGGTACAGTTTACTTTTCATGTAACTTTCATCTTTTACATCTGAGTTAAAATATTCATAGTAGAACCAGGCTCCCTCTTCAAAAGAATAAGTCACTGTATGTATTAATGTAATAAATACTTTTATCTAGTCAATAATCTGTTCAGCAGCAGGGTAGGCAGTACCAGCCTACCCTGCTGCTGAAGACATTTTTTACGGATCTCGGGCCTCATGTCCTAATTAGTGCGCAGCCTTGAAAGTAAAAGTTGGCGGTAGGGAGAAATTCTGAAACTTGCGGCACACAAACAAATTCAGATGTACGATTATTATTATAGTATAAAGGAATCATGAGTAGAGGAAGCTAAAGTGCCATTGCATTAGTGAGACAGATTAGCACATAACAAACAGGTTGAACATATATTTAAGGGAAATGTTTTCTATTCACTAAAGTATATTGACTTCCAGATGGGGCCCTTATAGCAGTATGGGTCAAATCCATAGCTCTTATTACATTCCTAAGCCTATAGCAGCATAACTACAGAGATAACTCAGGATAAACTAAGCCACTCTAACTATAAGCTTTATCAAAAAGGAAAGTTTTAAGCCTAGCCTTAAAAGTAGACAGGGTGTCTGCCTCACGGACTAAAACTGGGAGCTGGTTCCACAGGAGAGGAGCCTGATAACTAAAGGATCTGCCTCCCATTCTACTTCTAGAGACTCTAGGAACCACCAGTAAACCTGCAGTCTGAGAACAAAGTGCTCTGTTAGGAACATATGGACCAATCAGATCTCTGATGTATGATGGAGCTAGATCATTAAGGGCTTTATATGTGAGGAGGATAATTTTAAATTATATTCTGGATTTAACAGGGAGCCAATGAAGGGAAGCTAAAATAGGAGAAATATGATTTCTCTTTTTAATTTTCATCAGAACTCTTGCTGCAGCATTTTCAATCAGCTGGAGGCTTTTAACTGCATTTTGTGGACATCCTGATAGTAAAGAATTACAATAGTCCAGCCTTGAAGTAACAAATGCATGGACTAGTTTTTCAGCGTCACTCCTGGACAGGATATTTCTAATGTCACCTAATAAATATACTTGGAAAAAGTATATTTATTAGGTGGCCAAGTCCATCATCTTCTAGACATTGTCTATTTAATCATTGCGTGAGTATGGTGGTCTATAGCGGCACCCAATGAGCATAAGCTTAATTAATTTTAAATCCACCTGAACCCAAATGGATTCAATAGAATCCATTATAAGACCTAGCCTTATTGTTACTTGTAGGTGACTCTAAACATAGGTCACCTCATGAGACTCATTTAGGTAAATCCTCTGATCACATTTAATATTTTTCTTTGTCCTTTCATGCTAAAGGTGAATATGAATTGTTTAATTTAAATGATATATGACCGATAAGTGTCTTAGCAAACAAACCAAGACAACGTCCGTCCATTGGTCTGGGGATGGTAAAACACTGATTACATTTCTCCTGGTTCATAAACTCCTTGCCCTGATCAGAGTACAGCTATACTGATAGGTCATCTATTCACCTCTTGGTGTACAGATCAGTCATTGTCAGGACATAATTGTTACCCTGTGATGTTTCTGAGAGTGGCCTGATTAGGTACAACCTAAGAACCTCCCAAGGTTCCTTGACCTGCAAGACATTATATTAACAATAGTACACAAAAATCAAAAACGGTGGTGGAACGGCTCTATAGTACTTGTACAAACAATGTTGTGTTTTAGTCTATAGAAGTAAAACTAACTAGATTAAATGGAAAACTGGTGTCACACTTATGATGGGGTCATTAAGTTGGCAACGGTGACATTTGACCTGATAGTTGATGCAGGCTGATGGACAATAAATTCGGCAAAATCAGAAACACAAGTTATACCATGTGTCTTTTTAATCTTAAAAATGTTAAAAGTTCTCTGTGTTAAAGTTCTGGAAGGTACGAGCAGCACTTGATTAGTTGTACATTTTCCAATCATCCACATCCTTTTTTAATAGTGAGCAGGTAGTATCCAACAATAATCCTGTCTCTAGTGGTCCTCTAGCCATTGTGCTTGTCAGCACCAGGATTATTGTGACTCGACCTTACGACACACGACTTTTTCTTGTCCGACAGAACCACAAACCGCAGGAAGTGTTGGTTGGGGCCAATGTATAACAGTCTGTTAGAAGTGGGAGGATGGAATAATATGAAAACACTATATATAAATGATATGGTTTTATTTGTTATATGCACAGTTGTACACAGTAAAATGTATTTTGTATGTGCAACCAATAGTAAATGCAGTAATTCCGAAAGCACACCAGGTAAAAATAGAAATACATATTTTAAATTATAAAAGAAATTTTATAACTGTAAAACATTATTGGCTGTAGCTCCTTTAGTGGCTTCATCTAGAGGAGAAGCACAGCTAAGCAGATGAACGGAGTCTAGATTTTCATCTAAAATACATTATTTAAAAATATTTATTATAGTTTTTTAATAATTGTAATAAACAGCTGTTGAGATCTGTTAAACTGAGCAAAGGGTTATATCTGCTGTGATGTGTGTGTGTAGCGCTGGTGGCAGCAGTTGTCTCCACTCCTGTTTTCTCTGTGGGCTCGTCTACGTGATGGAGAGTCTCTTCCAAAGCAGCTGCAGCTCCTCACAGACTGTCGACGGTGGGCCTGCAGGTAAAACCAGGGTTCCTGTTGTCACAAAGTCATTGTTAAAAATCTCTGAGGGAGACACTACTGAAACACTCACAGTTCTCCACAGGAACATTTTCTTACTAAATACTAAATGGGTTGTACTAAGCAGTGTTTTGTTGTTGTTTGTGGTCTGCAGTCTGAGCCAGGGTCTGGTGATCCAGATGCCTCCAGCTGCTGTTCTGATTTGTGCAGCCAGCCTGCATGGTGCCTATAGAGGCTGTGAGGAACAGCAGCAGAGCTTCAGTGATGTTCTGAATGCACTGAAGCCAGAGACAGAAGCCAAACACCAGCAGGTGAGAATCCAAACTCAAAGATGATGTTTTTCCAACGTGTGGAGATGACCAGCTTTAGATACTCTAGAAAAGTGTCATTACTTACAGAAAAGCCAAATACTTATTTCTACTGAATTGTTTAAAAGTGCATCAAGTTCTTCCTGTGTTCAGTTAAAAAGTAACGTTTTATCATAAATATGATTTAATAATTCAGAGGAACATGTTCAAATAAAAACCAGAGAAGTGTCTCAGACTCTCTGAACCACCTGTGCTTCCATCTTTCTGAGTCTCTGTGTCAGTCTGACATTTAGAGATTAGTGTAAAGAAATCTAAAATAAATGGAATATCTTGAATGTCCTAATTTCATTTTACAGGTTCTTGTTTCTCTGCTCTTCCTTTGCATGAAGGACTACCTGTCAGCTCTTCTGTATCCTCAGGTAACTCCAGCAGATCATGTTCACATCAGACAGATCTCTCTCAGTCCTTCACCGATTTATTTAGTTATTAGATGTCTCTTATTTTGCCTGGACTTCCATTTTAAATGTTGATTACTGGTTGAAATCAGGAGATGAAGATAAAGAAGAATAATTATGATAAATCATGTTTGGTTTTTCTCTATAGGGGAAAAGTTTTGAAAAATCCAAATATTTCTGCTCAGAGCTCCTGACTGTATTGGTGAAGTCTACAGACTGGCTGCTAATCTTCAGGTCCAATGGTGACGTTTACACCCAGCTACAACTAGATCTAATGTTCAGGATGTTCTGTAGTTTTTAAACTCATGTTATTGATGTTTTTCATGACCTTCAGAGCAAAACCGTTATCATTCAGTCACCCTGACATCTTCAGATGATTGCATGCAGTTAATGCCCTGGGCTATCTGCAGGTGAGTTGTTGTTCAGGTGGATTATTTCACTTTCAGATGTTTAAAGTCCTCACAACCCTGGTAAGTTCCAGATTTTTGTCATGACTTGACTTCATGTAAAAACATGAGGGTACAAAGGAATCATGGCAATACTATTTCCACCTGTAACATGAGACTTCCTGTACATTTATACATATGAAATACATGTGAAGACAATAACCTGCTGGTATAAGTTTGTGCGCCCTTTAGCTAAAACGTTGTTGAAGCTCTTTTTATTTCCAGCTTTCAGTCTCCTTGACCTGGTCATTTCTACCCGCTCTGTCAGCAGAGGTTCTCCAGATCTCTCAGATTGGGAGGACATCTCCTGTTCACAGCCCTCTTCAGGGGACAGATTTAATTCTGGACTCTGATTCTTGTCATTCCAGAACTTTAGTTTTCCTCTCCTTAAGTCCTTCTGTTGGGGATTTGGATGTTTAGCTGGACTCACTGTGAGGATGAAGTTTCTATCAGACACCTAAAGGTTTTGGGACCAAACGGACTGGTGTTTAGAACCGTTGATGATTTAATCTACATTCATCCAAATCTCAGTTCCACCTGAAGAAAAGTAACCCCAGATCATGATGCTTCCACCGCCATGTTTCTCTGTAGTTATGGTGTTCCTTCAGTGTTGTTCAGTGTTGTAAATATTCAAGAACATGGTTCGGACCGGGTTCTTTACCTGGAGAGCCAAATATTCAAAAGAGTCAAATTTGCCCAGAAATACTTTTTTACACTCTAATAAATCTTTAAACAAAGTGGCTCCTCCACCTTTTCTTTGCTGTCTGCTCTCACAAAGAAAATAGTAGTTTGGAGGCGTCGCCTCTATCAGAATGGGAGCTTCATTAAATTCATGTAACCATGTTTCTGTTAAAAACAGAACATCAAGATTGTGGTCAGTAATGAAGTCATTGATTAAAAATGATTTTCCTGACAGAGATCTAATGTTCAGTAAACCCAGTTTATATGACTTAGTTGCTGATATTAACTCTGTGTCTGGTTGTACCTGACAGTTTATGGCTTTCATTGATTGTTTATTACTGTCTCTTATCCTTTTAGCTTTGTTCTTTCTATCACGTATAAGCACAGAGATTTTACAACTATCTCCTATTAGGGGCCCAAGTTTTTCCTGGAGATGATCATTTCTGATAGAGTTACCACTGGGGCCCAGACTGTATCACAGAGAAGTGATTTGAAGGTTCTGATTAGGAGGAGATAGATTAGGAGGTGGTGGAGGTCTGCAGCATTTGGAAGATGTTGGTTTAGTAGCAGGGCCTCGGCCCCGGGGGGTGTTGAATGGAGAAGATGTCAGAACCATTTGGGTCCCACTCTTAAAAACTTCTTTCGTGTTGTCAATGAAACCAGAAAAGCAAGAATTGGGCTCAGTGGGGAGATGGGAGAGTTCTGTGCGGTCGGGGTCTGGGGTCAGGGGTCAGGGGCGTTCACCGGGGGTGTTGGTCTGGGTCTGGGTTTTGGGGGACGGGGGTATAATGGGGGGGGTCCACCTCCCTTGTGGATTTCGACGGGGAGACCTTTTGTGATGACCTCTCTTTCTCAGCCAACTGGTTGATTGTTTCTGCTGGAGCTGTTGGAGGCAGCGTTATCATTGTTGTTGATGCTCCATGTTCTCTGCTGAAGGTTGAAGCTGCTGGTGGATTATTTACTGAATAGAAGAGATTAGATGTGAGACGTCTGACTCCTGGCTTCTTCAAACAGAAACCATCTTGCTTAAAGAGTTGTCTTTTTTTCCAAAAAATATTAAAGTTGTCGATAAAGTTCACAGGTGTAGCAGCACATGTTTTTTTTAACCATTAATTAATCATCAGACGTCTAGAAAAAATCTCATCTCCACAGAAAATCGGTGCAAAGGGTCCTCTGAGAAACACCTTGATATTGAGACAATATTCAGAAGACGAGTGAAATCCTCCTTCAATCCTTCTGATTTTTTCTTAGCTACGTCATCCATGGCTCCACAGTGTATAATAAGGTTTTCTAGAGACGGGCGCTTTTCTGTGATTGCAAGAATATTCTCTGAGATATCGGACACCACGTTACTGGTAATGTAGGGAGTTAAAAAATGTTATTAAAGGAATGTAAAATATGTTCAGAGGCACTTGTCATCAGAGAAAACCCCTCAGCTGATGTATGGTATTGATCTTCCGAAGTGTTTAGTGGATTGTATTATTACTGTTTTTATCTTTATTGTCCATGTATGCAACACGTCTCTCTTGTAAATGGGACCATGGGTCTCAAGAGACTTTACTGTATAAATAAATAAGTAAAAGTATTTATCCTTACAATATCATAGAGGAAATGGTCAGAATGATACTGTGCAACATCACATTAGATGAAATGCACTCTTGAAAAGTAAGGATAAATATAGAAAAAAGGCAGTTTGGGATGGAAAGAAGTTCTTTTGTACACTGTATTTCATATTCCAATATTTAAAATAGCAAATCAGTATTGACAGCAAAGTTGTTGTTTTCTTTTTACATTATATTCCAGACTTTGACTAGGCCACTTCAACTAAGGTAGGGGGGCCTGCAGGGCTTTAGATGTTGTTCTGGGTTTTTCTGTGACTTCCTAGATGAGTCATTGATCTTCTGTTAGAGCAATGTTGGCAGACCGTACAGTAATGGAAAGTTCTCTACTGTTTCACGTGTTCTCCATGTGTGGAAAATGGGTCTCACTGAGGTTCTCTGAAGACCCAAAGCCTTAGAAATGACTTTAACCCTTTACAGACTGACATATGCCAGATACTTTGTTTCTCGTCTGTTCTTGAAGTTTTTAGATCGCAGTGTGATGTGTCTCTTTGTGAGATCTTTTAGCCTACTTTACGCTGTTCGACAGGTTCTGTTTAACTGCTTTCTTAATTTTATGGGTCAGGCAGTAGGTTAATCCCTTCTAGCCTGGGAGCACCTTCCACTCATGCACCTAGAGGTTGTAGGACAGGTGTTGCTCAGGTTATAATCATGGATAATGAAGGTAAAGCATGCAGCTTTTAGATTATACAATCATGAGAAAAACATTTTAATGTGCTGCATTCTGCTTCCTAAATGCTTTACTTACAGTTTAGTTCTGTTTCACTACATTTAAAGTTAATTGTTTAGTGAAGCTGGTTTAAAAATGGGCCACGATGTGACAGAATTCTGGAAATTCTGAATTGAAAAGAACAGACTGCACTTTGTCACCGGTCCTGTTCATAACTTTTATGGACAGGATTTCTAGGCGCAGCCAAGGGCCGGAGGGGGTCTGGTTTGGGGACCAGTGGATTTCGTCTCTTCTTTTTGCGGATGACGGGGTCCTGCTGGCCCCCTCTAGCCAAGACCTACAGCAGGCGCTGTGGCGGTTCACAGCCGAGTGTGAAGCGGCTGGGATGAAGATCAGCTCCTCCGAGTCCGAGGTCATGGTATTCGACCGGATAAGGGTGGCTTGTCCTCTTCAGGTTGGAGGGGAGTTCCTGCCTCAAGTGGAGGAGTTTAAGTATCTCGGGGTCTTGTTCACGAGTGAGGGAAGAATGGAGCGGGAGATCGACAGACGGATCGGTGCGGCTGCCGCGGTAATGGGGGCGCTGTGCCGGTCCATTGTGGTGAAGAGAGAGCTGAGCCGAAAAGCAAAGCTCTCAATTTACCAGTCGGTCTACGTTCCTACCTTCACCTATGGCCATGAACTTTGGGTCATGACCGAAAGAACGAGATCCCGGATACAAGCGGCTGAAATGAGCTTCCTCCGTAGGGTGGCCGGGCACTCCCTTAGAGATAGGGTGAGGAGCTCGGCCATCCGGGAGGGGCTCGGAGTAGAGCCGCTGCTCCTCCACATCGAGAGGAGCCAGTTGAGGTGGCTTGGACATCTATACCGACCGGATGCCTCCTGGACGCCTTCCTCAGGAGGTGTTCCAGGCACGTCCCACTGGGAGGAGGCCCAGGACACGCTGGAGGGACTATGTCTCTTGGCTGGCCTGGGAACACCTTGGGCTCCCCCTGGAGGAACTGGAGGAGGTTGTCTGGAGAGAGGGACGTCTGGGCATCTCTGCTGAGTCTGCTGCCCCCGCGACCCGGTCCTGGATAAAGAGGAAGACGACGAGTACGAGATTGGTTAAAATGTAGAAACCTGTAGAACTGGGTTTTTAGTTTCTTGGTCATACATGTGTGCTTTATAATTTTGGTACTTAATGATCTTGGTCTTTTATCTTTCATCCATCCATCTTCAGGGTCCATTTTTAAATCCTGAGAGCTGTGCAAACGTCTGCCAAAATTCATGTTGTCTTTATCTGTAAAAACTGACGACGGAGAATTTTGGAGATCTCAGTTTGGAAAAGTATGAAATTTGAACGTGAAAACTATAAAAATAAATTTATAAAGTGGGTGTGCGGTCTTTTCCCCAAGAATGTAGGTGGTTTTGTTTGTAGAAACTAAAAGATGAGAACCTTTCTTCACGCTCGTCAGTGTATTTTGCGCTTTTGTGCTTTGCAAGATGCGTACATTTCTGCCCTGCATGTTTTTAGTTTGCTGCTGCTGCAAAGCGCCGAGTTCCTCCAGAAGGCTCTGTGTTGTCCAGGGTTCCTCCATAATGCCATCCTCTGGTACCTCTCTGTGCTGCAGCTCTTCCTGGCAGGAGACACGTACACAGCACTACCTGAGAAGAAGGTGAAGGTGGTTCTATATCTGTCCATGCAGAATGATTGAAACAATACTAACTCTGGATCTGTGTTCTTCAGGTGGAACCCTCCCAGATTCTGAAGGACACCAAACAATTTGTCATGAGTTTGATTTCGCAGGCACCTCCGGCAGCACTATCCTCCAGCCAGCTCAGACAGGTAGCCCATTCTACATCAACACCTGCATCCCATTTATCCTGCTTTCACAACACTGACTCACCTTCATCCCTTCTTCCTGTCTGGTCTTTGTCTTGGTGGGTTTATGAGTCTAGCTGGAGTGTCAGTGTGCAGACCTAGACCCAGAATTGGCTGCAGCTCTTTCGGTTCACCTGGACCCTCACAGTCTCAGCCCTGAGGTGGACTTTCTTCAATGGTGATAGACTGACCAGAAACATGTGATCTGATGCTGAACATCAAACGGCAGCAGTCGGCTTCATTTAACAAAAACATTTTATTTTATTTTTTCTGCAGAACACAAATGTACACGAAAAGCCCTTTTGTTGCTACATTACATGGTAATAACTTAATAAAAACAGTCAATACTTAAACTTTGCATTTTCTTAGGAATGATTCTTCCTGCAGCTCACACAAGGGCTTCAACATCAAATTATTGGAACTAAACGGCTGTATTTGGTGTGTTGAAACGGAGTACAGTGCCTCCCAATGCATCAGTGAATATTTAGCATCACAAATTTTTAACATTTTGTCTGACCAGCTGTTCTAAAACCTTAAACACTATTTATCTTCAAGTTTGAACATAAAATCCACAATTTTTTTAAGTCTTGTACATTTAAATAATCAGTGCCAGCCAAGTACTGAAGCTCTGCTGTAAAGGCATTGGATTAGTGAGGTTTGATGAGAGAGAAAAAAAGACACCCCCTGTTGGCTGAAACAGGAACAACAACAGTAATCCACAAACACACAAATCCATCCTTAAATGGAGTCATGTGTGATGAAGTGAAATGGTAGAAGGAATAATTGCTAAACAGATCAATATATGCAAATCAGTATTAGCTGGTTTATTAACTGATGGCCTATAGGAAGGTTTCCCATTAACCATGAATTGCACAGATTTGTACGATTGGTAAAATCAACGGGACCTTACCTTCACCAGAAAGTTTCAGAACATACTAATAGCAGTGGTTCCAGCAGCATTTCTTCTTCCAACTTCTGAATGTTCCAATGAGCCCTGTTGGAGCCATAATCCAGAAGTGGAAAGAACATCCTTTCACTATAAATCAGCCATGACCTGGTGCTCCTTGTAAGATTTCTAACTGAAGAGTGGTAGAGGAATCAAGAAGACTTGAGAGCTTCAGGAAACCTGGAAATAGCGGGTACAGTTTTTCCCATGAAAACATTAAGTAATGCACTCAATCTCAATGACCTGTAGGTACACTCACTGCACAAGACTCCACTGCTGAAGAAAAAGCATGTTAATCTTGTTTAAAGTTTGCAGTAGAAGATCTGGAGAAACCAGTGGAACGCTAGGAAAATATGGTCTGATCAGATGAGACCAAAGCTGAACTCACAACATGTTTGAAGGGAGAACAGTTCTGCACATCACCCAAAAAATCCCATGCTAAAAGTGAAGTTTGAGGGGTGGGGACACCGTGTAGTGAGTGGGCTGTCTCACTGCATATGGTTCTGGCACACTTTATATAACTGAAGGAAGGATGGATGGAGAAATAGACCAGCACATTCTTGATAAAAATATGAAGAATGGTTTGGATTTACAAGTAAAACGATAAATCCCAGAGGCACAACCAAGACAACGCACCCAACTAGACAAAGATGTTTCAGCACCCGATCTAACTCATTCACACTTGTATACCCTCCAAACAGTCTCAACTTTGAAAGACAAAAGAAAAAGGATTTAAATGGTGATGAACTTTTTTTCTATTGCATTTTTAACTTTTCAGAAAGCATTTGTTGTTTACAAATGAACTGATATTTTTAGGTTTATTGACATGAAAACATCTCGTCAACATCTCATTTATCCTGAACACTGTTGTCTTTAATTTAGGTGAAAATACACTACCGTTCAGAAGTTTGGGGTCACCTAGAAATGTCCTCCTTTTCATTAAAAAGCTCAACGTTCTTCAGTTAAAATAACATTGAATTATTATGAAATACAGTCTAGAGAATATTAATGTGGTAAATGACCAATATAGCAGGATACAGTTGTTCTTTTTTGTAATATTTCCATTGGTCTACAACAATTACGTCGGTGTTCCAGTGGCACATTCTGACAACCAGTCCAAGTGTATCATGTCTAACTGATCATTTAAAAAAGTCGTGTGCAATCATGTTAGCACAGCTGAAACTGTACTAATGAGTATAGAAGCCATAAAATTGGTCTTCATTTGGCTAATTGTGTATCTGGAGCATCAGCAGAAAAAAATAACTTTCAACCGAAACACGTCATTCTATTCATGTTGTGAGGAATGAGGGTATTCCAGGAGAGAAACTGCCAACAAACCGAAGATCTCACACAATGGTGTACTACTCACTTGAAAAAAAAAAAAAAAAGCACAAACTGGCTCTAACCACAATAGGAGAAATGTGAGGCCCCGGTGCACAACTGAGCAAGAGGATAAAGCACATCAGAGTCTCATGTTTGAGAAACAGACGCCTCACAGGTCCTCAATTGGCAGCTTCATCAACAACAGCAGTCTCAACAGTCAAGAGACGACTTGGGATGCTGGCATTCTTGGTTCGGTAGCAAAGAAGAAGCCAAATCTGAGACTAGCCAACAGGGCCGGTTCTAGGCAAGCATATATGAGGGGGCAGGTGGCATCGTCATGCGTACATACAGGTCCTTCTCAAAATATTAGCATATTGTGATAAAGTTCATTATTTTCCATAATGTCATGATGAAAATTTAACATTCATATATTTTAGATTCATTGCACACTAACTGAAATATTTCAGGTCTTTTATTGTCTTAATACGGATGATTTTGGCATACAGCTCATGAAAACCCAAAATTCCTATCTCACAAAATTAGCATATTATTAAAAGGGTCTCTAAACGAGCTATGAACCTAATCATCTGAATCAACGAGTTAACTCTAAACACCTGCAAAAGATTCCTGAGGCCTTTAAAACTCCCAGCCTGGTTTATCACTCAAAACCCCAATCATGGGTAAGACTGCCGACCTGACTGCTGTCCAGAAGGCCACTATTGACACCCTCAAGCAAGAGGGTAAGACACAGAAAGACATTTCTGAACGAATAGGCTGTTCCCAGAGTGCTGTATCAAGGCACCTCAGTGGGAAGTCTGTGGGAAGGAAAAAGTGTGGCAGAAAACGCTGCACAACGAGAAGAGGTGACAGGACCCTGAGGAAGATTGTGGAGAAGGGCCGATTCCAGACCTTGGGGGACCTGCGGAAGCAGTGGACTGAGTCTGGAGTAGAAACATCCAGAGCCACCGTGCACAGGCGTGTGCAGGAAATGGGCTACAGGTGCCGCATTCCCCAGGTCAAGCCACTTTTGAACCAGAAACAGCAGCAGAAGCGCCTGACCTGGGCTACAGAGAAGCAGCACTGGACTGTTGCTCAGTGGTCCAAAGTACGTTTTTCGGATGAAAGCAAATTCTGCATGTCATTCAGAAATCAAGGTGCCAGAGTCTGGAGGAAGACTGGGGAGAAGGAAATGCCAAAATGCCAGAAGTCCAGTGTCAAGTACCCACAGTCAGTGATGGTCTGGGGTGCCGTGTCAGCTGCTGGTGTTGGTCCACTGTGTTTTATCAAGGGCAGGGTCAATGCAGCTAGCTATCAGGAGATTTTGGAGCACTTCATGCTTCCATCTGCTGAAAAGCTTTATGGAGATGAAGATTTCATTTTTCAGCACGACCTGGCACCTGCTCACAGTGCCAAAACCACTGGTAAATGGTTTACTGACCATGGTATCACTGTGCTCAATTGGCCTGCCAACTCTCCTGACCTGAACCCCATAGAGAATCTGTGGGATATTGTGAAGAGAACATTGAGAGACTCAAGACCCAACACTCTGGATGAGCTAAAGGCCGCTATCGAAGCATCCTGGGCCTCCATAAGACCTCAGCAGTGCCACAGGCTGATTGCCTCCATGCCACGCCGCATTGAAGCAGTCATTTCTGCAAAAGGATTCCCGACCAAGTATTGAGTGCATAACTGTACATGATTATTTGAAGGTTGACGTTTTTTGTATTAAAAACACTTTTCTTTTATTGGTCGGATGAAATATGCTAATTTTGTGAGAAGGACCTATATTATACTCCAGCATGTTAATTGTTGTTGATTAGTGTTTTCTTTATGGGATTGGGGTAAACTGTTTAGTACTGTGCAATTTGCCAGACTGGACTGGTTTTCCCCCACTCAGACTTATTTTGAACACATTGGGCTGGAAAAAATAGCTTTGGGTGGGTTTTTAAAATTTCGGCTGCTCTCACAACATTTGGATTGTTTTTAGAAATTATTCAATGGAAAATGATATCAAAATAGTTGTCATTGGTGGCAGAAACGTAAAAACCTGCACATCTCAAAATTTACTCAATAGTTCATTTATTTTGGAAAAGCTGGTGCTGGTCAGAACATGCAGAGACATTTTTGAAGAAAAATGGTGCATTTTAATATAAAAAATTCATAAAAAGTAGAAAATGCATTTAAATCAGAAAATGAGTGTGCCTCCTCCTTCCAGTATAGTAGGCTGATTTAAGACTGATTTTGTGTCAATTGGTCACATGACTTCAAGCTATTGAAGAAAAATGGCAAATTTTAATATAAAAAAATATTAGAAAGTAACCCGGCCCAAAGACGCCGCTGAATCCGCAGAGCGCAAATATGCAACGTCCAACCTAAAATGAACTTCACCGGGATGGTGGGGTAATAATTTTCAAGTAAAGCTGGCTTGTTGATAACATATTTGGCCAGCTGGATTGACTCCATCTAAAGGTCAACCAGTATTATTGACCTGCTTATAAATGGGCCGAATAAATGGTCTCTTTTTTTAAGTATCACGATCGGTCCTGACGGTGTACACTTAGCTGTACTTAAACACTCATACACAACTCACAAAAGTTGAGGACATTTGGCTTTTAGGGTAAATTTATAGAAAATGTAAAAAGTTCCCACTACAGTGATATTATATGGTGGGCATTTAAGTAGAAACATGCACTGATGATTTCCTCATACCAAACTGTATTGAAACCAACAATGTATCAATAACGTGTCAAGAGACTCCAGCTTGATGAGGTCTCTTGCTGTTCACTAGCAGATTTATTGACTGCTGACACATGTAGGGATGGGTACCTTCCTCATTTGAATCGATACGTGGGAATCGGTACCAGTTTTTGGTACTTTTGTGTGTGTTTATGTGGTAATAAATGTTTGTTTAATAATAAAATCTCAAAACATTTCAATTTATAAACTTGAATGAATATATCAAAGCAGTGTCCAGCAGCTTGTATTGAAACATCTCTGGCATGCTGATGGTGCCAAATGCAGGCGTTGTAGCCGTAGATCTCAGGCCTTGAGAAAAATCTTGTGCTTCACCAGGTGTTTCCTCAGATTAGAAGCATTCCCACCACTGGCCTTGCACTTCGCGTCACAAATATTGCAGCGAGTGTAATCCGCATCACATTTGACAAGTGGAGCCATGCTTTGACGACGGTACCAGCGGCTGCTGACTTGATTACGTTCTTGTGCGTGCAATGCTGCGTTCATGTCCAGCATGGAAGATCGCCCATTCTTCCACTCCCTTAGTGTCACAATGTTTGGGTTTAGGTACCGAAACATGGGACCAGTTGATTTTACATGAATCGGTATGCTGTAGCACAGACGGATTTTGGTCGGTACCTACAAAAGTACCGAATTTGGTACCCATCCCCAGACACATGGCATCCCACTCTTCTTGAAGGACGGCCGTTCGTTCTGGGGTACAGAGTTACAAGCCTCTTGACGGTGATTCAGCTGATCCCATAGGTTTTCTATGCGATTCAGGTCTGGAGAAAGTGCAGATCACTCAATCTGCTTGGAGTTGAGTGGCAGCCATCATCCGGTTCCACGGGACCCTGTTCACAATGAAGAGGTCATCAGTGTGGGATGTGGCCAAACGATGTCCACTGAGAACATCCTGTTTATGGTGAGGTTCTGTTGATCAGCTGTTAGGTGTCTTGCTTGTCTCATGGTGTTAGAATTTGAACAGCATGACGAAGAAGATCGTTTAGATACCAACTCTGACTGAGCCAGAAAATGTATCGATCAATTAATGGATCAAACACCTGTTGTGAATTTTGCTGCCAAACTGGATGTGCCTTAAAAGTTTAGATAAGGTCACATTAAGTTCACCTGCAAAGGTTATAGTGCATTTTAGGTTCCCCCTGAAATTTCACCTGGAAGCCAAATATCCAAAAACTTTTTGTGTGTATCTCTGTGCAGCACAGTGGTACTGCTGTGTTGACATGGTGACCTTCAGGGTGCCTTCCTATCTGTCAGAGCTACAGAGGACAGCCGTAACTGATCTATGAGCTGACCTTTTAAAAACATCAGAACTACCAGTGAAAACAGACTTTCTTTTAATGAATGCCATTTATAGTTATTTGATAAAGTACAAGGTGTGCTCTGCTATGTGGTGCCGCTATTGGCCGACTCCCCCACACACACTGCCATGCAGCCCATCTGCTGCACATCCACAGAACCGCTGTCCTTAAAGGGGAGAAATGATGCTTTTAAATCCTTCTTTTCACCTTAAATCATCCAGCTGTGGTCTATATAAAGTGGAACCTCAAAGCTTTGGTCTGAACTCCTTGTTCTTGTAGCTCCTCAGGCTCCTCTTTTACCTGTTCTGAGGAACGTCTGAGAGCAACTCGTTTTGGTGCCGTCTCTTTAAATGCTCCTGAGGCCCTTTACACCCCGCCCCCCTACAGGTCAAAGAGTGCTGCACTTTAACCTGTTTGGACATTTTTGTAGTTTGATAACAGACATGATTATCTAGCAGTGCAGAAACAAGAGAAAAATATCAAAAACAATGAAACTTGTTTATGTAATAATAATATTATTAAATTACGTAGTACATTTCTGTCCTCCAGGAGCTAAAAGCAGCACTAACATCAGCAGAAGACCCGATGCTGCTGCTATCAGAACCACGGCCAGGACGTCACATCAACACAATAAATTCATGTCTAAAATAAAGTTTGTTGTCATTTAAGTGTTATTTGCAGCTTCCTGCTTTGTTGTGTTCATCGTTTCCATAGACAGAAGGAACCGACCCCTTAATCAGATGAAGTCTTTCAGCAAATCCTTCTTGATACTGGAGGAGGTTGATGAAGAACTTGTCCTTGAAGAGCTTCACGCAGACGAAGAGGAATTTCCCGACTAATGTGGGAACATTTCCATGAAAAACAAAATTTAACAGGGAACTCTGAACAGGTTCTGATGCTGGAGGACGGTGCAATGAATTGTGTGGGTTAATACACCTAACAACCGAACCGAACTTTTCCTCCTTCAGCTTAAGCATACTTGAGCTTGGACTACAAAATCAAAGCGAAAAATAAATCTGGCAGATAAGCAACATTGATCAGCTAGAAGTCCATGACCTTATTTAGCTGTTCAGCAGCAAATATTGTGATGTAACAGTTGTAAAAATGTAATGGATGAGAGAGAAAACTGAATGGCCTGAAAAATATGACCCAAACAGAATGCAAAGATATCTGTAGCACATGGAGAGACTAAATTAAACTTTTCTGCACTTCTAGTACGCAACAAAATGTATTTAAAGGCTAAAAAATTGGATTTTGTATCATAAGTCCCCTTTAACAATGGTGGAGAAACTGCTGCTGATTATTCTGGACTGGCGCTGGAGATCACAGTGGGCCTCATAAGGGCAATTAGTTTCAGGTACTGACCTGTTTTTATAAGGGAGCTGAGCTCTGAGCTTCACAGTAATCAGTGAGTCCTAATCAGTGTGATGTTCTCCTCATACAGGGTATGTTGTAAGGATGGGAGCTGAAAAGATTCATAGAATTAGAAAAGGATCAAGAATACTTCAACCAACTACTGCACTGGTTTCATGGGAAAGAAAAAGCTAGCAAACAACGAGAGATAAAACAAATTCATACAACCAAATAAAAGAAACCGAATCAGCCTGAAATATCGGCCACCCTGAGCTTTAAATATCGGTAATAAGAAGCTCCATCGGTCGACCTCTAACTCAGAGTACGGTTACCATTGTTAACAAAAGAAACGTGTCAGGAAAATGAAGGTTTCTCATAATCAATATGATTATTCTTAAATAATTTCTGCTACGGTTCATGCATAATGTAAGATGCATCCAGCTGGTCTCTACTGACTGAACAGATGACTTCGGTATGCAGCTGGTTGCACTGGACGGGTCTAGCAACGGCATTTTAACCCTACCTATCAGGGGACCTCTGCTGAACCGAAACTTTGTAATAAAGCAGCTCACTTTGTAGCAACATCATGTTGGTGTTTGAGAGAACGAAGCCAAACTGAAGATCTGGAGTGGGTCTTTGTACCTCTGAGGCAAACCAGAACTCCTTGCTGTCATCTGTCCTGGTCCTGCTGGACCACCTCCCCAGTCAGACTGATTGTCTGCAGATCTGTATGTTGCTCCTTGTTGCCACTTCTCAGAACCTCGGCCTGAATCAGCGGGTGGACCATGGACATGTGGACGTTCAGGTTGTGGGCTTTCTCGAAGCGCTTGCTGCACCTCAGGCACTCAAACTCCAGGTCCGCTTCAGCCTTGTGCTTGGTCATGTGGTACTTCAGTGACGCTCTCTGGCGACACTGGAATCCACACACCTCACATCTGAAGAGGAGCAATCAGAATACTTTTTACTGTGTGTTCACCATTTATGTTCAGGAAAATGTGCTTCTGGTTCACACTTTTATCTGTAGGTTTAGCATTAAATATGAAATCTGCTAAAAAGACACTTGAATGGTGGTTTTGACTAAAACAGCATAAACGGTGTTGTGTTTGGAGCAATTTAGTTATTTATCATGTAGACAATGTCACAGAGAAAACAGTCTAGAAAAGTCTAAAACTTCAGTTCCAGTCTTCTCCAGAATGTAGGAACCCTGAGGTCATAGTAAAGCAGCGCCATCAGAACTTACTGCAGCGGTTTGGCTCCTGAATGTCTCATCTGATGAACTGACAGATGTTTCCTCTGTTTGAAGGTCTGACCACACTGGTCACAAATATAGTTCCTCTCCTCTGAAAACACAAACAAACCAGCAGGTTGGTTTTTAAGTGCAGTCTGTAACACATAAAGCATATTTCCAACAATTTCTAAAAACAGTACATAAAAATCAAACCACTACAGGAAAAAACTTTTATTCGTTAATTATGTTAAAAAAAACATGTAGCATGAAACTTTACAATAAACATTAAAACTTCATTCATTATGGTCTGTTATGTCTTAACATGTTTAGATTAAACTGAAATATGTCAGAACGGTTGCACCAGTACAACAAATAAAACCATTAAATATTGATAATAATGATGGCATTTACAAGCTGCCATCACCAGTTGAACATGACAGGATTTTATGCCCAATCCCCAGTCGGGAAAGTCTGCTGTAGTTGGGGAGTGTCAGCAGGGAACCGACCCGATCGGACTTCACTCTCAGTCAAACACGCATTAGAATCTGGATATCGACCCAACTGCTGACAGCCAGTGAGAGAGACTGGGACCAACATGACATGTTTTATTTTTTGGAAACATTATTTTTAATGAAATATAAACACAAATATAAAACAGCTATGGGCATCATACAAACTTGGTTAATAAAAAAGCAAAATATAAAATTACAGGAGACACATTTGTTTAAGATGAAAGTAGAGTAAATAATTAAAGCTGCAAGCAGCATTGGGTGGCCTTGGCTGCTCAGCGCCGCTAGGCGACGGATCACCCCCTCCACGCCATCGATGAACCCACCGCTCATTTCTCCTCATTGCCACTAGGTGGCACTGTGAACGACGTTTTATATGATCCTCGGTCATGCCAAGTTCTGCTCTGGCGAGAAGCATTTCAAATTTGGCAGAAATCCGACGTTCCCAATGGAAGCTGCACTGACTTGTTTGTTAGTGGGCGGGGCTAAAATGATGTCATCAACTGACAATGTCAACATGTTCAGCATTGATCAACAATGACGCATACCAGATCTGGTGTGTATCTGAAGATTTATAAGGGAGATAGAGCACTTACAGTGATCTGTGGGTTGACAAAGATCAACCATATTCAGTTTAGAGTAAATCGGACCATGCATGTGTATTTTAGAGCCAAATGTAAGGCCATGGCATGACGTCAGACTTCGCCACACCACCACAGCCACACCCTCCAGCCAAAGCACTCAGAACTGGAAACTGTCTTAGACCATCATGTTATCTGTCACAGTTTCATGTTGATTAGGTGAAGGGGATAAAATATGGACGACACTAAGTGAAACTCAATTCAATTCAAAGATACTTTATTGATCCCTGAGGGGACATTAGAAGTCCAGTACAACCCATCCAAACATACATCATGACACAAGACAAAGGGGGGACGGGTCACCGAGACTTTGCTGCCCACTCACAGGCGCTGCCCTTGTTAGATGAGAAAAGAGGCCACATTAGGAAAGTAGAGGGAAATAAATCATATTTCACACTTTATCCTTAACAGGATACAGTTTGAGATTGTAAAAAACCTCAGAACAAAGAAGCAACAAGTTGACAAAACAACATCATGCCGGGAACGGTGAAGGTGGTGTGAGGGGTGCATATGTTTATCTTGATCATGTGTGTGTGTGCAGTAAGTCCATGAAGCACTGTCACAGAGGCCATTGTCCTTGATGGTACGTTGGAAGGTTCATCAACCGGCCACAATAATTATTTGGGTTAAACTGACTCTTAATTTCCCGTCAGCCTTGAGAGTCTCGCTGGTTCTTCTCAAAGGCGAATCCAAACAGCCAAATTCCTGGTCTTTCTGCCAGATCCAAGCGAACAACTTTCTCCAAGATTTATCCCATTTCACCCCTGAGTCCAGGAACCGCAACCTGCCTGCGATCCTAAGGATCACATCCAGTCTGCGATTCAGCTCACGTAACATCTCAGTCTGAGTGCTGATCGCTCTGAAGATCCCATCATACATGCCAGGCAGCCTTACAATGGCCAGAACAGCTGCTGACATTCTCCGAATTTCTCGATATGCCAGGTAACCGCTGACTCCAAAAAGCAGAAATCCTGATATCAAACATCCAATTATATACACATCTTCCACATCCTCGACTGACATTATCGACAAACACACAATCCTCCACTTCTGCCAGGAGTTCATCGTGTATCCAGAGAAACGTCCCGTCTGGATTAATATCTTTTTTTATTGGTCTGATGTAAGATCGTAATTTTCTGAGAAACTTAATTTTGGGTTTTCATTTGCTGCAAAGCAGATTGATCAAAGTTCAAAGAAAGAAAGACTTAAAAATATCACTCAGTATGGAATGTCAGTCAAAATGACGACAGCGAGAAGGTCACACAGTTGATAACTACTGAAACGATGCTCAAAGGGAATGTGAGTTATCAAACTAAATATCAGCAGCTTTTTTTGAAGGGACCGGCAGTGTATGACCCATTTTATTGAGTGAAACAATAAAGAAGCACCGCATGATTTCACTGCAGACCTCACCTGTGTGGATGAGCTTGACGTGTCGCTGCAGGTAGCGGTCAATCATGAAAACCTTGTTACAGCCGGGATGAGGGCAGGGTCGCTCTCTCATTTCCTCATGATGCTCCTTAATGTGTTTCTAAAAAGCCACAAACAGAATAGCAGCCGTTTTTACCAAGAACCTTCATCCAGGTACAAACATCTGCAGTCCTACAGGGTTATTGCCTCAGACTACAAGGCATTAGAAAAAATGGAAACAGAACCAATAGATATGCAGAAGGAGCTTTGAAGGACCAGAGGAAGGGTACATGCTGACCTTTAAACCATCAGGAGCTCTGTAGACAGCAGTGCAGCCTTGATATGGACACTTGTAGATGTTTGGAAGCTCCTCTCTTAAAAACAACACAATGGTACTTTAAGAATCTTTGCTGAACAGAACCTAATTACGTTAAGGAGATCATTGGTTTAACCTCCACACACCCTTTAGGCTTGAACTTGTTCTTCCAGCCTGGTTTGGGTCCAGGTTTTTTTCGGACTCTGGGTTCTTCCGAGGACTTTGAACTCTGCCTCCTCTTGTTGGTGATGTTAAGCCTGGAGGCTCTGGGAGGAGGAGACGAGGTGCACCGACAGTTAAATAGCAAGAACATCACTTCACTCCTTCTTAAGGTGCTCCAAAGGCGTTTTTATTCAGTTGCTCAATCTGATAGAACCTCATCCTGACGTTAACACAGTTCTACTGAGGACCACCAGTCAAACAAGAAGGTGCAGCTGCTGCTGAAAGCCGTTTCATGGAGCTCAGATTGAAGGAGGGATAAAGTCATCTTCACCTGTGAAGATCCGTCATTGAGTAATCAAAGTGAGTCGTCTACTCAGATCTCCTGCCAAGACTTCATATGAGCAGATGGGGAAAAAAACTGTTGCCTTGATAATAAATGTTAACAATTAATCAAATAACATAAAAAGGAAATGACAAGAAACCAATGAAACCTTCTGGGTTCTCCAACCTGGTTTCACCTTAGGAAAGCTTTAAATGTTCATTACTACGTCACATCTTACAGGAACACCTGAGTCACCTAGAATCATTGAGAAAACCTTCTAACGTCACGCAATGAACCCCAGTTTTACCCAGTTACTCTATCATCTTATTTTTGTTTCAAACTTTATTAAGGGAGTTTCACTAAAGTTATTCATTGTGACACAAGTTACTGTAGGTATGGATGATATGGCAAAGCATCATATCACAAAGAGCATTAAGGTCAAACGACATATTTTAATCAGTTTGTTCAAGAAGAAATTAGTGTCATAAACCAAAACATAAAGATTAGTTTATGCTGAAAGAAAAAAATGAAAATGAAAGAGAGTCTAGAAAAGTAATGGTTAGAATATAATGATAGCACCATTTCTTTGCTTTAGCAGATCAAGACTTTCTAATCTCTTTTATTCTAAAAGGGTCATATCACTGAGCCCACCTTGAAGAGGTTACCTTAAAAACTTAGGGTCAAATGTCAGTGGACACTTAGAGGCAACGTAGGGGTCCCAACTTTTCCATCTTTTCAATTTTGGCTTCATCTATGATAAATAATGACAAGGTGAGTCAGAGGGCTTTAACTCTCCCAAGAAATTTGTAACATACTTCTTGTTCAGAAATGACTCAAACAGCTCATCATCTGATGGGTCTCCTCTTTTCTTCTCCTCCAGTTCGTTCTCTGAGATCCCCCTGAAGACACACAGAGTCTTATCAGTCTTATTTCAAACAGAAGCATTTTATTCTAGTTTTCTAGTTCCTTATGAATTCTAAAACCTGAAGTTAAATGAATATATTTATATGAAGTTTTGAGAAACAGCTTAGGACAACCACCCTAAACATACATGTTTATTGGTTAGAATGGCCTAGTCAAAGTCCAGACTTAAATTCCCCGGAGAATCTATGGCATTACTTGAAAACTTATGTTCTCAGATGTTCTCCATCCAGCCTGTCTGGGCTTGAGATGTTTTACAAAGGACCATGAAACTGTCAATCTGTAGATGTTCAAAGCTGCTGGAGACAAAACCCAGAAGACCTGCAGCTGGACCTGTAGACAAGGGTGTCTCTACAAAGTACTGATTCAGGGGACTGAATACAAATTCATACCACATTTTCAGATTTTCTTTTCTTTATTATTTATCTTTGTGTTGTAGGGAAAGGTTTATCTGTTACATAAAATGCCTAAAAATACACGGAGGTTTGTGGCTGAAAGGTGACAAAACATGGAAAAGTGAAAGGGGGTGTAAATACTTTTGTAAGCCCTGTAACAGACCCGGTGTTCTGATGATCTGTGCTGCCTCGTCCAATTTTTCGACATGACATGTCTGGTCAGCTCCATCTATCGGAAACGACTTCCATAACAGTTACGTATGTTGTTAAATATAACTTTGACCAAGTAAACAGGTAATATTGTATCTGACAGTTTCATCGATCTAGGTAGTATTAAAACTGTCCATAGGATCAACCAACTGCTGAGTGGTTAATCAGCTGCTTGAAGCAAAATTAGAATATCCTCCCTTTATAAAATACAATGGTAGCACATTTTCATAGACTAAGACACCTTATCAAAATACACACATGCACACATATATACATATATGTGTGCATGTGTGTATATATATATATATATATACACACACACGCACACATATGTATATATGTGTGTGTATATATATATATATATACACACACATATATACATATATGTGTGTGTATATATATATATATATATACACACACACACACATATATGTATATATGTGTGTGTATATATATATATATATATACACACACATATATGTATATATGTGTGTGTATATATATATATATATATATACACACACACACACATATATGTATATATGTGTGTGTATATATATATATATATATATATATATATATACACACATATATACATATATGTATATATGTGTGTGTGTGTGTGTATATATATATATATATATATACATACATATATATGTATATATGTGTGTGTATATATATATATATATATATACACACACACACACACACATATATACATATATGTGTGTGTATATATATATATATATATATACACACACACACACACATATATACATATATGTATATATGTGTGTATATATATATATATATATATACACACATATATACATATATGTGTGTGTATATATATATATATATATATATACACACACATATATACATATATGTATATATGTGTGTGTGTGTGTGTATATATATATATATGTGTGTGTATATATATATATATATACCAAAGGTTTGGACACATCTTCTCATTCAAACAGTTGTCTTTATTTTCATGACTATGAATATTGTAGCTTCACACTGAAGGCATCAAAACTATGAATTAACACATGTGGAATTATATACTGAACAAAAAAGTGTGAAACAACTGAAAATATGTCTTATATTCTAGGTTCTTCAAAGTAGCCACCTTTTGCTTTGATTACTGCTCCACACACTCTTGGTATTCTGTTGATGAGCTTCAAGAGGTAGTCACCTGAAATGGTTTTCCAACAGTCTTGAAGGAGTTCCCAGAGATGCTTAGCACTTGTTGGCCCTTCTGCCTTCACTCTATGGTCCAGCTCACCCCAAACCATCTCGATTGGGTTCAGGTCCGGTGACTGTGGAGGCCAGGTCATCTGGCGCAGCACCCCATCACTCTCCTTCTTGGTCAAATAGTCCTTATACAGCCTGGAGGTGTGTTTGGGGTCATTGTCCTGTTGAAAAATAAATGATGGTCCAACTAAACGCAAACCGGATGGAATAGCATGCTGCTGCAAGATGCTGTGGTAGCCATGCTGGTTCAGTATGCCTTCAATTTTGAACAAATCCCCAACAGTGTCACCAGCAAAGCACCCCCACACCATCACACCTCCTCCTCCATGCTTCACGGTGGGAACCAGGCATGTAGAGTCCATCCGTTCACCTCTTCTGCGCCGCACAAAGACACGGTGGTTGGAACCAAAGATCTCAAACTTGGACTCATCAGACCAAAGCACAGATTTCCACTGGTCTAATGTCCATTCCTTGTGTTCTTTAGCCCAAACAAGTCTCTTCTGCTTGTTGCCTGTCCTCAGCAGTGGTTTCCTAGCAGCTATTTTACCATGAAGGCCTGATTCACACAGTCTCCTCTTAACAGTTGTTCTAGAGATGTGTCTGCTGCTAGAACTCTGTGTGGCATTGACCTGTTCTCTAATCTGAGCTGCTGTTAACCTGCCATTTCTGAGGCTGGTGACTCGGATGAACTTATCGTCCGCAGCAGAGGTGACTCTTGGTCTTCCTTTCCTGGGGCGGTCCTCATGTGAGCCAGTTTCTTTGTAGCACTTGATGGTTTTTGCGACTGCACTTGGGGACACTTTCAAAGTTTTCCCAATTGTTCGGACTGACTGACCTTCATTTCTTAAAGTAATGATGGCCACTCGTTTTTCTTTACTTAGCTGCTTTTTTCTTGCCATAATACAAATTCTAACAGTCTATTCAGTAGGACTATCAGCTGTGTACTGTATCCACCTCCTGCACAACACAACTGATGGTCCCAACCCCATTTATAAGGCTTGAAATCCCACTTATTAAACCTGACAGGACACACCTGTGAAGTGAAAACCATTTCAGGTGACTACCTCTTGAAGCTCATCAGCAGAATACCAAGAGTGTGTGGAGCAGTAATCAAAGTAAAAGGTGGCTACTTTGAAGAACCTAGAATATAAGACATATTTTCAGTTGTTTCACACTTTTTTGTTCAGTATTTAATTCCACATGATTTAATTCATAGTTTTGATGCCTTCAGTGTGAAGCTACAATATTCATAGTCATGAAAATAAAGAAAACTCTTTGAATGAGAAGGTGTGTCCAAACCTTTGGTCTGTACTGTATATGTATACACACTGCTCAAACAAATAAAGTGAACACTCAAATAACATCCTAGATCTGAATGAATGAAATATTCTCATTAGATACTTTGTTCTGTACAAAGTTAAATGTTCTGACAACAAAATCCCACAATAATCATCAATGGAAATCAAATTTATAAACCAATGGAGGCCTGGATTTAGGGTCACACACAAAATTAAAGTGTAAAAACACACTAGAGGCTGATCCAACTTTGATGTAATGTCCTTAAAACAAGTCAAAATGAGGCTCAGTATTGTGTGTGACCTCCACGTGTCTGTATGACCTCCCTACAACTCCTGGGCATGCTCCTGATGAGACGGTGGATGGTCTCCTGAGGGATCTCCTCCCAGACCTGGACTAAAACATCCACCAACTCCTGGACAGTCTGTGGTGCAACGTGACGTTGGTGGATGGAGCGAGACATGATGTCCCAGATGTGCTCAATCAGATTCAGGTCTGGGGAACGGGCGGGCCAGTCCATAGCTTCAATGTCTTCATCTTGCAGGAACTGCTGACACACTCCAGCCACATGAGGTCTAGCATTGTCCTGCATTAGGAGGAACCCAGGACCAACCGCACCAGCATATGGTCTCACAAGGGGTCTGAAGATCTCATCTCAGTACCTAATGGCAGTCAGGCTACCTCTGGCGAGCTCATGGAAAGAAATGCCACCCCACACCATTACTGACCCACTACCAAACTGGTCATGCTGAAGGATGTTGCAGGCAGCAGATCGTAGCGCCTCCAGGTTCTGGACACTACGCTGACAGACACAGCAAACCTTCTTGCCACAGCTGGCATTGATGTGCCATCCTGGATGAGCTGCACTACCTGAGCCACTTGTGTGGGTTGTAGAGTCCGTCTCATGCTACCACGAGTGTGAAAGCACCACCAACATTCAAAAGTGACCAAAACATCAGCCAGAAAGCATCGGTACTGAGAAGTGGTCTGTGGTCCCCACCTGCAGAACCACTCCTTTATTGAGTGTCTTGATAATCACCAAAGATTTCCTCCTGTTGTCTTTTCCATTTGGACAACAAGATGTGAAATTGATTGTCAATCAGTGTTTCTTCCTAAGTGGACAGTTTGATTTCACAGAAGTTGGATTTACTTGGAGTTATATTTCACCCCTACTGACTGCCAGAGGGCGGTGCTGAAAGCACTGAATGTTCCCTTTGCGCATGGGCAGTTCAAGTAATTACACCAACAGAGTCCCACCTGTGACACCGGATGACCACAGAGGCTATATATGCCTACGTCATCCGAGGCTCTGTTCCTACAGAATCTTCTCACGGAAGCAAGGATTCTGAGTGACAGAGAATCTCTGGCGGTCATCCAGGATTCATAGAACCGTAGTTACATACGTAACTTTTGTTATATTGTGTCATTTAAGTGCTCCCTTTATTTTTTGAGCAGTGTGTATATATGAGGGTATGTCAAATAAGTTTATACTTCTGCTTAGCTCCTTTTCAAGCAAGCCGGAAAGTAAATGAAGAAAATTTGTATATGTTTGAAATAAATAAATAATGCTTCAATGACACCAATGATAAATTCTAGTGTTTCCTGTTTAATCTGAGTGGTTCAGTCTAACCTGTCAGACAGATCGCTGTCAGCAGTCCGGTCCTGTAGCGGGGCTGCAGCTGGAGACAGTGCCTCCTCAAGAAAATCTGGGGAAAACCAACTGGATCAGTCTCCAAATCCAAGAATAAAATCTCTGCATCATAAATCCCTCTAAGACCACATCTCAATTTCAGCCTCAGACCCACAAGTTAGAGCTGGTGATGCTCTAACCCTCTGAAGGTCCAATGATGCAGAAACACTCTCACCTTCCCTTCCGGTCCAGTCATCCGGCACCAAGTTCTGTTCCGTTCTTGAGGGGAGACTTCGCTGAACCAGAGAGTTCATACTTCCATCCAATAACCTTTTATTTCCAGCAGAGTTTTCTTCCTCATCCAACCGTTCCTGTTCCTTCTCTGACATTAATTCCTCATTATTCCCCATCCTTAAAGATCGTCTGCTAGAGTTCACTTTGTGTCCCAGGTAAGAAGCAGTGGTGCTCTGAGTGTCCATGATGTACCTGTGACCATCAACACAGCCCCACACAGCCTTCACTGAACCCCAACATTGGCCCTCCAGCACCTCCTTGAGGTCAGGGCAGGACCGGCAGGCCTCACCATGAAGGTGAGCCCAGGTAACCAGACTGTGGAGGCACTTTGGGTCAGATGTGAAGGACAGTGGTGCTGAAAGAAAAAAGAAAAATCTGTAAACACACCCTGCAAGTAGTTTGATTGTGTTGGCCAAAAACAAAATAAGGAAAGATTTTTTTTTACTTTCTACAGTGTTTGCTGAGGAGTTTGGACACTTTATGTTCTTCCTGAAATCAAACAAAACGGTGCTTTAGATTCTGCACTTTGCTTCATGAAAACAGACTTTTAAAGACACGCTGAGCTATGTTTCCATTTTCTGACCCTCACCGGTTCCCCTTTCCAACAGGCGGTAGGTTGACTCTCTGCAGAAACCTGATCAAGATGTTGTAGCACTTGTAGAACTTGGTGTGGCACTTTTTGCAGATAAACTCTGAAAGTTGGGGATCACGGTCCAACTGGACACCAACCAAGCTTTGGAAGTCTGTATGGAACAGGAGGGACGACTGGGGGGTGGAGTCCAAGATTTCCAGGGAATCCTGAGGCCATCTGTGAAAGGCATGCCTCAGGCTGCGTGCGGAGAACTTTCCATGGCAGAGACGACAGACAGCAGTGGAGAGTCTGCCTGCTGGGAGACAAAACAGGTGCATACATGTTTCCACATCTTAGCTCCACTTCCAGCCCAGGGTTCTAAAAAGTACCAAACTAATGTTTTCAACAAAGAAGGCAGTTCCACAGCAGTGGGTTTAAAAAAACTTAAATCATCTTCGAAAACCAGTGACACCCTGAGAAATTGACGGATTTCCCGTAATCAGCTCTGACCACTTGGCTCCCATTCATGAGCCCTCTGACCAGTGAGCGCCCTGCTCTGCCCGGAGATCAGTCAGGTATGACCAATGGTAAGCAGGTCAGAACTTCTGTTTTCTGATATTCAAACGCATACAATAGATTCTGTTTTTATTTCATGATAAATCAAAATCAAGAGTTAGGGACATGATTATAACCACAAACAATGGGACTGTCTAATAATTGCTTGCTTTTCTGAGGTCTTTAAACTATGACACCCTGTCATTTTCTTCCAGTGGTCAAAGGTTGCTCGTGTCCATTTCTTATTCATCTTGTTTTGTTATCAATAAGCTCCCAGATGGCTAGAAAAAAGAAGAATCTTTTTCCTACGGTGACACAGAAACCAGGCTATTGCGTGTGCTCCAACCATTTGGTTAAAATCAATGTCTTAAAACCATGTTTTTAGACATTTCGGGGTGAATGTTAAGGGGCTAAAACACAAAATCCCTCAACACCTATGGATGGATGCAAGCTGTATAAAGTGGGAGAGGGAATATTTACATTAAAACACAACAGTTTCTCTCCAGATTTCCACCTTTGAGAAAAAACATTCTCTGCATTAAGCTCCATGTTTGAACCACTCACCTGAAGATCTGGACTTGCTCTCTGGATGTTTCCTTCCAACATCATCTTTTTTCATGCTTAGGTCTGAGTGTGTGTCCATCCCAGTATTTTCAGGACACAAGCAGTCTGTGGTTGGGGGGGCAGTCTTGTGGAGTTTCTCTCTGCTTCCAGGCGCCTTTTTCTCCTCACATCCATCTGCTGCTGTCTGCACTCTGCCAGCTTGTTGGGATGAGGTCTTTAGATGCCGGACTTTCTTCTTCATGGTTTATGTAATTGGGCCTTCAGGGCCTGATTTTCTGAATAATGTCCTGCTGCCCTTCCACTGTGGGAAGAAACACCCCCATGAGCCACTGAGATAAAACTTGCTTTTAATTGTTCTACTGGGCTCAACAAGAGAAAAAGAAAGTATGCTCGTTCATTAATGTGATCTCGAAGGAACTCGGTTTCCTTAAAACAAATACTTCAAAAATACTAAAAAAAATAATTCAGAGGATGTATTACAGTAAAGTAATTCTGGAGATCAATTCATTGACGTGACTGACAATAACCATTAATATGATCCAGCTTCTGTAGGTTTTCCTTAGCAAGGATTATGAAGCAGCTTTAATGTTTTATCATCACTTTAGATATCTGCTTCATGCTGACTGTCAGAAAACCTAGACGCTGACGTTAGCCGCTTAGCCCGGTTAGCTTTAGTGAGTCTGCGCCGTATGAGGCTAGAAAATAAAGCCCACCTTTGGCAGGCGTAAAGTCTAGCGCCTGGAGAACACGTTTTACTTTTTGAGCCGCTCAAACATAAAAACTAACTTCGCGGCTGGGAAGTTGCTCCCACTGTAAACAATACAACCCGGAAATACTTCCGTCTTCTTCTCCTTCTTCGTTTCTGATTTCATTGGTGACACGCAATTAACCTTTTCAGGTGCATATCGCCACCTACTGCACCGGAGTGTGTAATCTCAGGCTGTATCGTTCAGGTTACATTCTGAATGAAAAAATCACGCTTTACACCATTCATTTATATTTCCATTATTAATACTTCTTTCAAGTTTCATCCTCGTCCCAACTCATAGATCCTATCCTGCATTATACTCCTACTCCATAATCATATTTACTACACCTCAAAATAATATGTTCTACATCTTTAGGGACACCACAGACATCCCATTCATTAGAAACACTTTGACATTAAAAAAAGTTAATTTTAATTCAATATTCACCAACCTTCACCTTGAAAAAATCCCTTCTTCTCTTTTGCACTTTTCTTTAAAGACTTTCACCTTAAATAGTTTCTGTATTCTGTAATATCTTCCTTTAATATTGTGTCCCACCTCTCCTGCCATATATCCCTCACTGCTCTTATTAATGATTTAGACTCACCTTTTCCTTTTATTATTTCATTATTTTTTAAGGTTCAATGCTCTCTTTGCAATCTCATCTACTTTTTCATTTCCCTCCACTCCAACATGTGCAGGAACCCAGCAGAATTGTACATCATGTCCAGCTCTTTAGATTTTTAAAAGTAATGTAATTATTTCCATCAACAAAGTACTTCTAGCTGTTTTTTTTTTAATCAAAGTATTTCATGCTGCTGTAGAGTCTGAACAAATGACTGCCCTATCAGGTTTTACCTCTATCCATTGTAACCCTACGATAATAGCAATTATTTCTACTGTAAAAACAGACAGTTTATAATTAAGTCTTTTACATATTTCAGCATTAAATTATGGTATAAATACCCCTGGACCCACTTGTCCATTGCCTGGATCTTTTGAGCCATCAGTAAATAATAACATATCATTTTAATAACTTCTCTTTACATATTCTACTACCATACATGCAATATCATTTACACTTCTTTCCCATTCTCTCTTCTACAAGCTGTAAGTCGATACTAGGCATTGGAAGTATCCATGGAGGAACATTTCTACACACAGTGTTTGGTTCATATTCTAAGGTATTTAAACAATATTTAGCTGCTATTGTATTAATATTATATCCACATTCTTTGTATTTACTTTGACCTGAATATTCCCAACATTCACAAAAACCTTTGTTGTTGGTTGTTCTTCTCCAGATCCCTTTAATTCCACCCAGTAAGCCTGTGCCAGCTTAGAACATCTTACATCTAATAGTAACTCATCAGCTCACACCAGTGGTGCATTAGTAGGTGTGTTTGCAGCACCCTGGTCAATTCGCTAACCGGAACAAGGCATTTTGTTATAATTGGGTTGTGTAATATTCCTGGTGTTCTAGTTATTGTATATGTTAATTTAGAATGCACAAGACTATAAGGTTATTCGCCAAGGACCTGGTAAGGGGCCACGAGATAACTTTTTGTTACTTTTAACTCAGTTAAGTTCCTAAAGCCTTCGTGTTCTATGTCTCTAGTTTTGACAGCATTCAATAAACCAAAGGAATACACCCGTATTGAAGAAGCAGTGCCTGTGTTGTCATTTCGGAGTTAGGGTGAAAACGCGCCCAGCCAGCACTGGTGAGAAACATATTAAGAATAAGGCAGCTGCAGTGAGTGACGGTACAGTGGTGCAACACAAGGGTGCACCATTACTCACGCCAACAGCTCATAAGCAGCCAAGAACAGCAGCAACAAAGTTATTTAAATGGAGTAAGCACGAAATTAACAATAAGAGTGGTTTCAATCAAGTTTAAAGGTCCACAATAAGTTTCTATAACACATTACTGAATTTCGACTGTACTTCAAAGTAATGCTATGTTGTTTAGGAAAGAGCTTTGTGCATTTGCTTAAGGTCAAACTAAACGTGAAGTTTACAAAGCTCTTTACATTGACGCATATCTGTATTTGTGTGAAGCTCATTTCAGTTAAAGTATAAAGTAACGGTAATCCCAAAGTAATATTCAAGTCATATAATAAGATCCAAATTTGAAGAAGTATTTTTAAATTTAACATGGTGCACTGACTGACATTTAATTAGACTCACAAGATGGATGAAGAGCACCATGCTTTAACCATTTACTGAAGTGGAAGAAATTGATACTGAGCAAATTACAGATGCACAGACTGTGTGTAAATGTCAACGAGTAAGAACACTAACTGAAAAGGGTAAAGAGCTTCAAGAGGACAAAATTAAAAGCCTCCATCACAGATATGCAGTTGTTTTTGAAAAATTGAGTTATAAAGCAAGACTGAGCAAAGTAATATTAAGAAAAGAAGCTTCAGAGAGCAAATGAAATGAGCTGATTAATAATGTAAATGTCACCTGCAAAGATGTACAAGCCATTTACGAACAAATATGCCAAACACAAACTTTTGATGCAGATGCAAGGCGTAAAGTGGAAGCATGTTCATCTCTTTTCGCGTTCATTGTTAAAAAAGGTGAAAATCAGCTACAGGGAGACCTTGCAGAAGGCGATGAGGAGCCATGGCTAGATGTTGGGTCATGCTTAGGACTAGAAAGTATTAAATCAGGATCAAAATCACAAATGTCTGAAGGTGGTTCAGGTCAATCATGCTCACAATCAATCAAAAGAATGGAAGCAGAGGCTGAGGCAGCCGAACCTGAAGTAATATTAGCAGTAACGGAGGAGCAAGAAAGGGAAGCAGCTGAACTACAAAAATTGGAAGGTGAGAACTTTGAAAGGCAGCAAGCAATAGAGGAGCAGCGCAGAAAGATTGAGCACTTGGAAGAAGTTAAAAAACTGAATGATGAAGAGCTCTAGTAAAGATTTATTATGTAGCTGAAAGTACTTGTGAAGTCACAGTTTGTTAAACAGCATTAAGATGAAATCCAAGCAATCTCTATCCCACCACACATTCCTTTTCAAGCTCTAAATACAGCCCAAGTCAAAAATGCTACAAAACCTGCATTTGTTTCACACTTCTAGAGTCATAAACCAAGCTCAACATAATTCTGGTGTACAACCTAAGGCCACCACAAGCAAAACACTGAAAGCATCAAGTCCACCATTTATCCCTCAAGCTACACAAGTTCCAGCAGTTGTAGCACAACTACAGCCAAATTTTGATCTATTTGGCTGTGGTTGAGTTATTGCTTCTGTAGAACCTACATCTGCAGAAGCAATAGATGCTAATTGTTCTCCAACTCTGGAACCCAAATTCTTCATTGGCGACCCTTTGAAGTTCAAAGACTGGCAGTTGTCATTTGAAACTTTGATTGAAAGAAAAAAAAACATTCTAGGGAATGAGAGACTATTATCTGAGGAAGCACCTTGGTGGACACGCAAAGAGAGCAGTTGGAGGATTTCTCATGGTCAGCGCAGATGAAGCACACGACTCAGATTGGGAAGTGCCGGAAAAGCATTTTGGAGATCTATTCACCATAGAAAAATGCTTTAGAGACAAGCCTCACAGTTGGCCTAAAATAAGCTCAAAGGATGGAAGTGAGTTGAGAGAATTTGCTTTGCTTCGACTTTCTTAGTGAAGCTGCGATGCCACACATAAAGGCATTAGAGGTTATCAATGACTGTATGGAAACTTATGCTGAAACTTCCCAATTGGTTGACCACAAGATGGAACTGCACAGCTATGAAAATAAGAAATATTCACATTAAGTCTTCTACTGATGGAGAGTACCCATCATTTCACATTTTGTATCCACTGAAGAAGACATGGCATGCGATCCCATTGCTCTCAATGCAAGCACTCAAGGGTTTGGAAATAAGTAAACCCAAACACTCATGCAGCCAAATCATTCAAACAAAAACACTAACAACAAATTTAAGTCCCTCAACCAACTCAAGTAACACAAATATTGTATCCTGGCTCTTCTGCAAAAGAAATGGCCAAACACTCGATAAATGTTTCAAGTTTGCAGCAAACCTGGTCCAAGATTGTATCAAGTTAGGTGCCGTTTAGTGGTGATTAGTGAGAATTGCAGTTGCAACCACAGAAGCAAAACTAATCTGATTTAAACCATTTTGTTTTTCCATTTCATAGCCAGATAATCCCATCACTTGTGATCAGAGGAAATAACTTAATAAATCTGAGGTTATTTATCATTCATTACTACTTCAGCTTTAAATTTAAAACATTTTGCTTGGTTTTCCTTGTGTATGAAGCATGTTTGGTCAGACTCATACAACTAACTTTAGTTGTCTAACTTTGCAGGTCCTGCTAGAAGGTAAGTGACCCATAGTGTTGCACCACTAACCTTCATTGGAAACTAAGAATAGAATTTGAAAACATTTTTTATTCATTCATTGCATTCTAAGTTTAAAAAAAACTTTTTTTCAAATATATATATATATTTTTTTTAAATTAATTTCCTTTCAAGCATAAACATAGGTGAGCCACAGGTTGAATGACAACCTGTGCATCTATTTTAAGCACACCCCTACACCTGCAATAAATGTGTGAAGCCATACATCTAACTCAGTGTATTGGTCTGTTTTGGGTTATTGCTAATTTATTTAATAATTGTTCATAGCTTAACAACAGCTTGTTCGTTTTGTATTGTCAGTATTTTGTCATTGTTCATTTTAGTGACATGGAGAAAACACCCCAAACTGCTGGAGCTGTGGGTCAGGAGGACTCCACAGGAATGCAGACACAAGAAATGATTGGGGCATTGATTCTGTTATCCCCAGAGGAGTGTAAAGGTCTTAATGATTATAGCATTGAGCAATGTGAAGCAAGGATTCAGGAGTGGATCCAAGTCATTAAGAACCCACCAAAAGACGAGGTGGGTTGCTGATGTTTTAGGTCAACTCAATTTTTTATATCAGCCAAGGGTAAAGTTTGAAGTTGACCAGTGTGTTAAACTGTAGCCTGATGATACATTGCAGACAGCCTATGCCACTAGGTGTGAACTGTTAGAAGTGGACAATAAGTTGGAAGCATCTGAGTTGAGAGCCAGAAGGTTGGAGGTAGCAGAGAGTAGCCAGAACACACCCCCATCCCTAGAGGACCAGGAGGAGGTAAATCTCACCTCATAGGTTGAAACCTTTGAAGGTCAGGCACACCTCCATCACCTTGGGAGAACATTCAGCACAGAGCTGAATAAGGTAGAAGCAGCTTTCCAAAGATTCCTTCTCAGGCTCGTGGTGTTCCCCACACATCCACCAAACTCAGAGCAGGTTGGAGTGGTCAGATTAGGTACAGTGTCCCACCCCACTGTAGTAGACTCAGAAGAAGTAAGTAATTCAAGGTTTAGGGGTGAGCAGCCTTCAAACTTGACTCATAGCACCCTCCTCTACGATCCCTCACCACCACCAAGGCGACAGGAGAGCCGTCCCTGGGACTCAGGGGGTTCATACCGCCCTCAGCTGCTGTTGCAACACGTTCTCAGGACCCGAGTCTGTGGAGCACAGGGCCCACCAGTGTACCATGAGCAGCCTCCAGGGCCTCCTCCGAGGATGGCAGGAGCAGGAGTGAAATCTCAGATGAAAACTCAGATGGGCCGGCACCAATCCCTGAGAGTGGATTGTGCACACACCAGCTTGAGTCCCTTGCGTGATACACAGAGCATTTTGACCCTAATAACGCAGAGTCAAACATTGATGATTATCTTAGGGAGGCCGAACGCTGTCTTTTAGACATATACTACCCATCGGCTCCTAAAAAGTTGAAGCTTATTTGGAAAACGACAACCAGGAGTGTTAATGTGTTCATACAGAGACTGTCCCATGGAGTCTGAGACTGCTATTCGACCCTGTGTAAAGCTCTAAGGGAAGAATTTTCGGTATACACAGACCGGGCCTCTGCAGCTGTCGTGGTATGACATCTTTGGACTTGGTTTGTGTTTTTGTGTTAACTGTTGCTTAGGTCTATGTTTCCCTTTGTTGTTAATTAGTTCCACCTGTCCCTTCTACCTCCCTGTCTCCTTGCCACACCTGTTCTTCGTTCCTGTGATTACCTGCCTTTGTTTTCTCCCTGTTTATTAGTTGGTCTGTGTTCTTTGTTCCCCGCTGGTTTCTCCGTCACTATTCCTCGTCACACCCTGGTTTAGTCTTGGGTTTTTCTACGTTCCTGCAGTAGTGTGCTCTAGTAAGGTTTTGGCATTGTTCACACACCAGTACCTGCAGTGTATTTTTGCTACGCCTGGAAATCTCTAAATATAACTGATAACTCATTTAATCATGCGGCTCCCAAGCTCTTGTCTGCGTATTGGTCCAATCCGAACACAGAACGTGACAGCAACACTTAGTGCCTTCGCTGTTCAGCAAAGGAAACATGAAGCACCCAGGGAGTAATACTGGCGCCTGAGAGCCGCTTACTTCCAAGGACGCAATGCTCCCGGTGTAGAGGAGGACCATGCTTTTACCTTTTTATTTCTCCACAACCTTCATAAAAGCATGTAATACGACGTTACTATGTACTGTAGAAAAAAACACGTGAATGTCTGACTGAGGGATCAGAAGGTGAGGCTAGCGTTTTACTGATGCAAACAGAAGAAGCCAGTCTTGTGTTAGAAGGCCGGGAAATGAATTCAACCAGAACCAATGTTAAGAACAGGTTCAGGGAACAACGTAGGTTTGGTCAGCAGGACCAGGACCGGGGGGTGATACTGAATACCAACAAAAGTCCTAGTTGTCGGACCACTTCAGGTCGAACAGACGACCCAACCATTATTTGAGGCCCAAAGGTTAGCCTGATAGTGCTGGTTGGAGCCAAAATGCAGGAGGGATCCCGAAGAGAGAGAAGAGGAGGCCTTCCACAAGATTTTGACAGAAGCAGTGTGCAAGGCCGCCGCCCAAACTCCACCATCATTAGAGGCAGCCGATCATCCGGTGAGACCGGACCCAAAACCCCCGTCAGCATGACTATGGACCCAGTCTCCACAGCCACCAGAGTCTACCTGGTTGGATGGGGAGACAAACCTGGGAAATTCCAAGAACGCCTTGGGACCTCACCAGGAGAAATATCACAAACCATTTTTCCAAGGTTCTTACATAAACTGAACCAAAATAAACAGACACGGCATCTATACTGTCTCACCATTATAGGACGATGTGTCCTTCCCAGATAATGATGTTAAAATATATTTTATTTTAGGACTTTGACTGGAAAGGCACTAAGATGGGCTGAGGCTCGATTTACCGATCATAACAGTTTTGGTTGTTCTTATAGTGAATTTATATGTGAATCCAAACAAACATTTGCCACCGAAATAGATCAGACTAACATAGCCCGCCGCCTGTGGCGCTAAGACAAAGGAATAGGCCAATTTCCGAGTTTTCTATAGATTTTTGTACTCTAGCAGCCGCATCAGGTTGGGACACATGCCCTCTTAAAGCCGCCTTTTTTCAGTCCCTGGACGAATGTTTGAACGATGAATTAGTTTTGCTAGATGTACCTAAGACTTTGAATGAGTTAATAGCATTAGCAACTCGAATACACAATAGGCTGAGAGATAGAAGAAAGTCACGTTTGGAAAGGATTGTAGTGAGACCACGGACACTTCTGAGTTCATCCACAGCACCTCATCCCGCACCACTCTTACCCACTCCAGAACCAGAACCCATGCAGATTGGTCGAACTCGAGTCTCCCCGGAAAAGCAGCAATGAAGAATGGAATCTAAACAAGGTTTATCAGAATCAGAATCAGAATCAGCTTTATTGCCAAGTTCGTACATACAAACAAGGAATTTGACTCCGCTACACTTTGCTCTTTGGTTTTGTTTTTGTATTACAGAATATACAAATTTACAATTTACAATATACACATATCTAATAGAAAGGTACATTTGCAACATCTGTATGCTGTTGTTTTGTACTCTATTGAATGTTCAACAGCGAAACAGCCTGGGGGAAGAAACTGTCTCTGTGGTGGCTGGTTTTAGTAAACAGTGCTCTGTAGCGCCACCTGAAGGTAAAACTCTGAACAGTTTATGTGCAGGGTGTGTGGGATCTGCAGAGATGTTAGCAGCTCTTTTTCTGACCCTTGACCTGTATAAGTCCTGGATGGAGGGAAGGTCAGCTCTGATTATTCTCTCTGCAGTCCTGATTATTCGTTGCAGTCTGGACCTGTCCTGTTTTGTGGATGATCCAAACCACACTGAGATGGATGAAGACAGGACAGACTGAATGATGGCAGTGGAGAAGATGACCAACAGCTCCTGTGGAAGGTGGAACTTCTTGAGTTTCCTCAGGAAGTACAGTCTCTGCTGGGCCTTCTTTCAAACAGTGTCTATGTGTGAAGACCATCTCAGGTCCTCAGAGATGGTGGTTCCTAAGAACCTGAAGTGGTCCACGGCCGATACAGTGTTGTTGAAGATGGTGAGGGGGGTGTATGGGGGTGGTGTTCTCTGAAAGTCCACCACCATTTCCACAGTCTTGAGTGGGTTGAGTTCAAGGTAGTTCTGACCACAACAGTGTTCCAGCCGATCCACCTGCTGTCTGTATGCAGACTCATCACCGTCCTGGATCAGTCCAATGACAGTGGTGTCGTCTGCAAACTTAAGGAGTTTCACGGACGAGTCCGATGAGGTGCAGTCATTTGTGTACAGAGAGAAGAGGAGTGGGGATAGAACACACCCCTGGGGGGCACCAGTACTTATTGATCTGGATCGGGAGAAGATGCTCCCCAGTCTCACCTGCTGCTGTCGGTCCGTCAGGAAGCTGTTGATCCACTGACAGGTGGAGGCTGGGATGTTGAGCTGGGTGAGCTTCTGGTGGAGGATGTCTGGTATGATGGTGTTGAAGGCCGAGCTGAAGTCTACAAACAGGATCCTGGCGTACGTCCCTGGGTGGTCGAGGTGTTGCAGGATGAAGTGTAGACCTAAGTTAACAGCATCATCTGCCGACCTGTGAACTCGGTAAGCAAATTGCAGGGGGTCCAGCAGGGGGCCTGTGATGTCTTTCAGGTGCTTCAACACCAGCCGCTCAAAGGATTTCATGACCACAGACGTCAGGGCTACAGGCCTGTTGTCATTTAATCCTAGGATGGTGGGTTTCTTCTCCCTCCTACCAATAACAGATTCACCATACCAGCTACCATCTTGTTCTCCCAAGATTCACTCCATTTATCTGCCCTCATGGAAGTGAGCAAAATTTAATCGACCAACGCCTGGTGGAGCAGGCTCAGATCGAAACCGAACCCCTTCCTTTTCCATACCATGTTTCTGCTAGTGACGGTGAGAGCCTGCAACACATCACACACAAAATCAAGCCTCTAGAATTAATAATCTCAGGCAATCATCGAGAACTCATATCCTTCTTCGTGTTTCCCATCTTTCAGAACCTTCTAGTATTAGGATTCCCCTGGCTCCCAAAACACAATCCATTCCTTAATTGGTCTAACTGTCAAATAAGCTCCTGGTCCACTAGCTGCCTCTGATCCTGTTTACATTCAGCCGTTTTTCCCAAGCAACTAGTGCCTGATCCTGGAGTAGCTGAGTACCCAGATTTATCATCAGTCCTTGAGGAGTACATGGATTTAAAACAAGTCTTCAGTAAGACCAAGGCTCTGTCCTTACCACCTCACAGACCTTACGACTCCTCCATTAACCTTCTCCCTGGGGCTCCCCTACTCTCCAGTAGGCTTTATAATATCTCACACCCAGAACGACAAACGTTCGAAAACTATATCACAGAATCCTTAGCTGCGGGCATTATTCCCACCCCCCATCGTCTCCTCTGGGGGCTGGGTTTTTCTTTGTCGGGAAGAAGGATGGCTCCCTACGTCCATGCATTGATTACATAGGTCTCAAACAAATCACAGCAAAGAACAAATATCTTCTCCCAGTCATTTCTTCTGCATTTGAACCTGTACAAGAAGCAACCATATTCTCCAAACTCGACCTCCATAATGCTCATCATTTCGTCCGAATCTGCCAGGGGGATGGATGGAAGACAGCCTTCAAGGCCCCCTTGGGGCACTTTGAATACCTCGTCATGCCGGCCTCTGTAACGCCGCAGCGGTTTTTCAAGTCCAAGGAAATGATGTCCTCAGGAACTTTATCGATCGTTTTGTCTTTGTGTACCTAGATGACATCCTCATATTTTCCAAGAACCTCTCCGAGCATCAACAACACGTCCGCCTGGTCCTTTAACGCCTCCGAGAACAGATCGTATGTAAAAGCTAAGAAATGTGAGTTTCAGAAAACTCTGTTACCTTCCTCTGATTCATCCTAGAGGGTGGGAAGGTTCGTTCAGATCCAGACAAAATAAAAGCTGTACTCGACTGGCCTACTCCGGACTCACGTAAACAACTTTAATGGTTTTTGGGCATTGCCAATTTCTACAGAAGGTTCATCAGAAAGTTAAGTCAAACTGCAGCCCCATTAACCGCCCTAACTTCCACTAAACACCCACTTTGAATGGACTCCCCAAGCAGATGCAGCTTTCCACAAACTCAAGGCCAGTTTTCTCAAGCCCCCATTCTCTTTCACCCAAACCCATCAAAATAGTTCGCCCTGGAAGTGGACGCATTCGATATTGGAGTAGGAGCCGTGTTGTCCCAAGTCTCTGATTCTGAAGACAAACTTCACCCTTGTGCCTTTTACTCCCGCAGATTCAACCCGGGAGAGAGAAACTATGATCTGGGAGATAGAGAACTGTTATAAAAACTGGCCCTGGAACAGTGGCGTCACTGGCTGGAGAGCGCTGAACACCCAGTTGTGGTATGGACAGATCATAAGAAGCTAGCCTACCTTCAAGTAGCCAAACGTATTAACCCTCACCAGTCTTGTTGGTCCCTTTTCTTTTCCTGTTGTAATCTTTCAATCTCTTACAGACCTTGTTCTAAAAATGTAAAGCCTGACACCTTTCTCGAGAGTTCTCTTCAGATGGGTCAGACATTGAACCAGCTTCCATCCTGCCACCAAGCTGCGTAGTTGGAGCTCTTACGTAGGATGTGGAGGACTTGGGCCCTGTCCCAATACTCGCACTTCCACCCTTGTGTCCCTGAATTGCGCGTTCCCGTTGATGGGTTCGAGTGCGTAGTGTGTTCCAATTCTCCAGAGTCGTCCTTAGCCCCGCCCCCTTTGTGCCCCACATCTGCCCTTCGGCAAATCCCGCATCTAAGCGGACTTCGCCGAAGTATATTACCCACAATTCACTGCTGCAGATGACGTTCTGAGCAAAAACCAATCACAACCATCAACGTAACCAGCCATAAAATCAGAATAATAAGAACTGCGTAAACGTTAGACAGCAAGGCCCATTTGTTAGGGTGATGCCTCGGGAACAGCAGATGGTTGTTCCTAGGTAACCTTGTCACCTCTGAACCCGAGAAGGGTCTGGGGTCATAAAACACAGACTCTTTGAAGTTGAGATAACACTGTCATGTTCTGGTATAAATACTGTGTGTAAATGGCGTTCGTGTCTCTGCTTAACTGACTTGTTCGGTGACAGAGTCATTCAAACGCTGAATGCCTTTGAATAAAACTTATAAAGTCTGGATTTTCTCTTGTTCTGAGTCAACTTCTACCAACTTCGATAAGAAAATTTCACAACAATTTTAGCGTCACGAACAGGATCTAACGTGCCAGAGGAGACCGCAAGACGGGGACACGGACGCCTGGCCAGCCTGAGAGTTGTTCTCAGTCCACTTTCATTTTACGGAGGGGAGTTCTGGTGCCCGCCTGCGGCTTCTGGACGATTAGATCCGAACTATTTGTCTTCAAATATATTTGGGTGAGAAGTTGCTCTGTATGATATAATGTATATTATTATTTTTATTACACATTAACCATCATCTCCTAACTAATTAATTAGGTTCCAGAGTTGCGAGAGGGAGGACATCAGCTGTGGGCCTGGTCACCCTGTAAAGGTATAACAGGGAGGTTCTTATTGGTAACAATGGGATAAAGCAAAACACAGGGTTTTGCGGGTGGTTTTTAGCAATTTTCTACACCTCATAAAGGAGAAAAGCCAGACGGCAGACGTGCCGCTGAACAGGTAAAAAAAAATGGTTCCAGAACCTTGAGGCATCAAGGGTGTCTCCTTCTTCATACTCTGATTTATAAAATAATGAAAGAAAAAAGTGGGGATGATTGTGTTAAATGTGCTTTAATTTGGAAGATAAGTTTGGTTTTTCACAGCGTGGAAGTTTGAGTGTAAATAAGTAAAAAAAAAAAAAAGTTAAAACTTTCCTGAAGGAAGTTTCGTTTGTCTTAAATATTGCGATCAGTCGGAAAAGAAAGTAAAAGTGAAAAGGGACATTAGAGAGTCGAAAAGAAAGTTGTTTTAGAAAGGAGTATAATGCATGTTGTGGAAGGAAGTGACAGGCAGGTGGACAACTGACTGACTGATTGATAATATTTCTTTGTGCAAAATCTGAACCTATACTAAACTTTTCTTCTGCCTCTCTCACACACAAATACACACATATATGGGATTTGAGTTCAACATCTGCGTTTTTGAGTCTGGACCTTAGAAACCTGCCCTTCTCCATGGCTACTCCACCAGAGACGCTTCTCCAGCACGGCCTGAAAGAGAGAGATCTGCCTTCCTGCATGTTGAAAATCACAGTGTGAATTTCCACCAAAACAAAGCTCAGAAGAAGTCTGGACCCACTGAGATGGACAAAGATCCATGCTGTTTGCAAGAGCCAGAAGAGTGATACACTGGATTTATATTGAAAGCATCTTATGCGGGTAGAAGAGAAACCGGAGCAAAGTTTCTTCTTTCTGCCTCCTGAAAGAAGTTAAAGTGGACAAAGAATGATTGAATGTCTCACCAACAGACCGGGGAAGGGCCTGGTTGTTTTTTGGACTGATAGAGGACTGTGTGCCATGACAGTCTGACTCTGGAGCGATTTAGAAACTGATGGAGGTAACGTACAAACACACACACATTTGCATAAATCTTTTCCTATTTTCTGCAATGAAGAACGCTTATTAACCGCTGCTCATGTGACGCTTGCTTGACGTTGACAGATATAGCGGGTTAAAATATTATTTTAGGGTTAGAAAAGTATCTTTAAAAAGGTGATAACTTAACTCATTTGATACTTTCCAGTTAATTCTTTTAGAGAAACAAGTTCTCTTTTGTCGTGGAATATTCAGGGTCAATTATTCTAGTTATTAAAAGTTATTAAAAGTAGAGGAAGTTACAACATCTCCAAAACTCAACAGTAACCATGTGTTTCTATGTTATTCTCAGGACAGATCTCATGAAGGAGCATTTTTAAAACCCAGCGCATGTTTAAAACCTGATGGGTTTCTCCTTCAGGTATTATTTTCTGTTGTCAGAGTTTGTATCCCATAAATCTAATGGGTAGAGACCTCATTAAAACAGGCTTAGTTCTACTGCAGATGGTCTTCATACAGTTTCTGACACAGTGCTTAAAGTTTGGTGCAGTTTTTGTCCATAAGTGTTAACTGACGCTTGTGGAAAGTACAAATTCATTGTTTTTCACAGCAGCTGCTGGGAAGAGGTTATATTAGTTTTTTTTTCTTCCCTCTTCTGATTCATGCAGCGTGTTGATTTATACTGTACCTTATATCAGATCCTGACAAAAACTATGAAAGGTTTGGTTCTGCAGGTTCTTTTTTCTCCCTTTGGGGAAGGAAAGGAAACCTGATCAGTTCTGTGCTGCACAGAAATATTAAAACACTTGTTGTTTTCTAAGATATCACCAGCTAAAAACTTTTAAAACTTTTGAGAGTACTTGGTTTTGTTAAACACATTTTCCTTGGTAAAACAAACCTTTAAAATGAGAATGAAAAATGGGGTTATTTAAAAAGAATCTGATTGGACAGTGGTACCACACAAAAATTAAACTAATCTCATGTTTCCTAAAAGACTCTGCATGAAAAGACCTTCAGAACCGTGGAGTTATTTTCCACCACAGTACCAAGTTTTTAAGGATGCTTTTTCTTTATTTTAAAACAGATCTGGTTTTTGTTCTTGGTTTTTTTAGCACAATGTTTGTCTGAAGCTTCTTATGAACTGGGATAGAAGCAAATATGATCTGAGGTAAATTAGGAGCTGTGAACTAATAATTTTAAATCTGATTATGGTCCAAGCAGAAATAATATATTTAGCCAATCCTTCAATCTCTGCAGAAAGTTAACACCATTGTTTAATGCAGTATTACTCAACTTGTGGTTCCTGGACTCCTGAAGCCCGTAAGCCATAGATTTTGGGTCCATAAAATTATAATATTTAATTAAAGGTAGACTGATTAACTATTAAAATAGATCTAAGCCAATGATGAGTTCCAGTCATTTGGTGGCTTTAAAATGCAATAATACTCAAAATTTCTACTCTGGGGACACAGATTGGGGTTGAAGAGTTTAGTTTTGGAACCAAGGTTAGGATGTTTATAACAGAATCAATACAAGTAAAATCCTTTATTTTAGGAAAAGAAAAGAAATAAAGGCTCTCTTAACAGTAAGAGGATTGTCGGCTCAAACTCAAGTCTCCTTGTTTGATTTCTTAGGGTTTAAAGATTAAAAGAATACATATGAGTACAAAGGTACACAAGGTAATTTCAGATTATTAAGAGATAAAATATTGGAACATTTATCAGCATTTGGATTGTAAAAGAGGGGTTCTAGTAATAAGTTCTCCCCAACTCTCAATATTTAAATAGCCCAAATTAAAGAAAATGATGTTTGTTCGTTTTTAAACACTATGTGGGAAAAAATCCAGTTTGGAGTCAAGCTTCTTATCTTAATTTATGATTAAGTCAAACACTGCAGTTTTGTTTAGTTTGGGTATAACATAAAAATGTCAACACCAACTTTTCTAATTTCCCCTCAGGGATCAATAAAGAATCTTTGAATTTGAATTGAATTGAATTAAAATACTTCTTTGCATTTAACCTGAAATTCTGCAATGCAGCTGCGATCAAAATGAGCCAAACAAAAAGAGAATTATAACAATAACTCTCAGGATTGTAGTTATTATTATAGAGTTACAGTACAAAGAATTAGCAAAAGGTTTCAGCATCAGTAAATTTGGATTCATATAAGAGAAAACTGTTGCTGTGCTTCTAAATACTTTGAGATCTCTTTGGACTATGTGCACTCATTTTAAAAAGGATCCTGACGATTATCATAACAAAATTGATCAATTATAGCATTAAAAGATATGGTTGAGAAAATATATTCTGAAAAGAGATTGTTAAAAATTTCTTTGAATTCTTGAAGCTTCAAATTTGGCCATTTGTCTGTCTCTGATGTTTTGTCTTTGTTTTGTTGGACTGAATGTTTGTTTATATGTTGCATGAAACAATAATCCATGTTTAGAATAATGTTTCTAAATCCCAGATTGATTAAACTTTGAGTTTTCAGGAGAGTTAAGAAGCAGCTTGTTTCTGAGGTAGGTGCATGTTAACAGTTTTGCAGTTTAAGTTACACTAATGTGGGATGGGATGAAGAAACTGTGGGTCCGCCCATAGGCTGTCAATCAAAGGTTAGTTCTGCCTGACTCCGCCCACCTACCAGGTTGGTTCATGCCTTTGTTGTCATGGTAACGCTCAGCACCTCCCTTCCTGAGTTTTAACACTGTTTAAGAGACAATAGAATCAAAATGCTTGTAGTGATTGTTGCCTTAATAACATGTTTTTTTTTTTTTGTATAATAATTATGGATGTAGCATGACTTTTAGATTTATGTGTTTTACTATTAAAAGGTTAATGAAATAGTTTAAACTAGTTTGAAGAATTAGTTTTGCAAGCAGAATCATTGGTGATTTATTAGATTGAAAGTTTCCCTGGTACCATTAAGCTAGCTGACAGTTCAAGATATGCAAGAGTAAGGAATATATTTTTGATAAAGAATCAGAGTTATGACTTTATACTTGGTGGGAATTATTTATTAGATTCAATTTGTAGGGTTTATGCATCTAAATTACATTAGATGTCCATTAATCTAATACTCATCTTCATACAAGACAAATCAGGATGATATGTGACTTATTTCTAAGTGAGACATTAATGAACTGAATAATTAAAGTTTGTGTTTAGTTGTTAATGGAACTGAATAGCAGTTAAAAACATCTGGATTTTCTTTATGTTACTTTCGTTAAATTCATAGTGACACATAGTTATGTCAGAATTCATTTCTTTGGTTCTATGTAATGTGATCTTGGTTACTAGAACATTTTTGTACAAACGTTTTGCTGGATTGTCGCATGGGTTGGACCCTGCGCCAGAAGAGGGGAATGTCAGAATAAAGCAACATGGGGTTCCAAAAGTTTTAGCACCCATGGAAAAAGGGTAGCTCATACCTCCAGTGAGGACTTAGTGACAATGCGAGAGAGACGTTGTACTTTGTTTCTATAAATGGTGCATAGCTCCCTAAGAACACATTCTGAAAACCTCTCTGAAATTATGGTGTTGATTCTTTTGTGAAATTTTACATCTCCACAGATTAGACCATTTTTGAAATTATTTTTGGGTATTCTGAAACTATGAAATATTGACCTGTAATCAGACCTTCCTCAAACATCACCCTAACCCTAACCCTTCCAGGACACAAGTCATCTTCCAACTGGATCATCCACGGCCTGAAAGGTGTGAGGACAGCGGACCACCACAAGACAAAGAACTGTAAGCTGATCACTGGCGAGTGATTGAACAGGTGGTTGAAGAACACTGTTCTTACAAGGGCACAATAGTGTTACCTGTGTGACGTCTTTTGTATTTCTTTATTGAACTACATAGCTGTGAGTTAGTCAAAGTTTAGCCCTGCCCAGGCTAACCTTTATACCTATCCAGTCATAGGCTGTTGAAAACGAACTGAACTGTGAACCTTTGTTCCTGCTGACAGGAATACAGAGACAGTATTTTTTGGTTGCTTTTTTTGTTGTTCTTCTTGGATCACTGATTTTCAGCTCCAATGATGGATGGACCTGGTAACTTCAAAGACTACTACTCATAGCACCCTTCAAACCTAGGGGGATGTTAGGTTCATCCATTTTGGTCTTAGAGACCGTCTGGGCTGCGCAGTTCGACATGCACAGTTCAACATTCGTCGCAGCGATGGACATCAAAGTTGACATCATCGGAGCTATAAAATGCTGAAGAAACAGTTTTAGTAGCCATTTCTGAGTCATTTACGAGGAAAGGGGACAATCTCTGGAGAATAGAAGCTCCCGGGCGGGTTTATTTTTCCTCCTCACTGGCCATTCCCTGAAGAGCTTGAAAGCTGGAAATCTATCTGATACAAGAAGACCAGAAGATCCATATCACTATTGAAGACCATTAGACGCATCCAGGCGCAGGTGAAAACCCACAGAGATTTTGTTTCCGAGGAGACAACATCCTCGTTGTTTTTCTAGTCGATTGCGATGGTTCTTCTGTTTCCCTGTTTTGGACGGATGAGACGTTTACCGTTTTTGAGTTGATCACAGACGCGTGACACTCTGTTTCCCCCCTGTTTTTCTTCAGACCTATGACCCATGCTCAAGCCAGTGAAGAAAAGAAATCGACGTCAAAGTAATTTCGGTCTTCAGTCAGTCAGTCATTTTCTACCGCTTATTCCATAGTGGGTCGCGGGGAAGCTGGTGCCTATCTCCAGCAGTCTGTGGGCGAGAGGCGGGGTACACCCTGGACAGGTCGCCAGTCCATCACAGGGCAACACACATACAACCATGCACACACTCATTCATACACCTAAGGGCAATTTAGAGTGACCAATTAACCTAACTGGCATGTCTTTGGACTGTGGGAGGAAGCCGGAGTACCCGGTGAAAACCCACGCATGCACGGGGAGAACATGCAAACTCCATGCAGAAAGACCCCCGGTCTTTTTATATTAAATTGGATAGGTGTATTTAGAGGTCTGGGCAGGGTGAGGCATAGTCAAGGTGAATTAGGATCATCAATAATCCAAGGTATTACCCTTGTTGCATGCAATATTGATTGACATGTTTTATGCTGAACTGCTTTGACCATGTAGACCCTTCTTTTGCACATGGCCCCCTCTCCAGAACTGTCGTTTTTTTTAACCGTGGCTGAGCGACCCCAGCCCGGACCTTGACCCCTATCCTGACCCCAGTCCCCAATGACACCCATCGTCATCCGGAGAGGGGGCCATGTACAAAAGAGGGGTCTACGTGGTCCAAACTAGCCCGCCAACCAGAGCCGCCACAGAATAAAATAGCCCCAATCAATCCTAACCCCATGAGCCCCCACCATGAATTTCCCCACAGGGCCACCCCCAACCATGACACAAATATCGAACACATGCCCCCAAACCCAAATGCCATGAATCCCCTCCCCACAGCACATGGGCACACCCCCACAGGTGAGCCTCATCCCCAAAAAGCCGACGAAGCAACACCCACACAGTGCAAGCTCCACACACAGCCCTGCTCCTGTTAGGATTGTGTTCTGTTGGAGGACTTGTTTATTGTTTCCTTACCTTCCAGAGTCAGAGTGGCAGGGGCGGAGCCTTATTCACACACCTGTCCTGGATCCTGCTGATGAGAGCTGCTGGCATTTAAGCTCCTGGATGTGATCCATTCCTTGCCGGATTATTCAGTGACACTGGTACTGAATGAGACAGCCGACAATCGACCCTGGAGATATTCTCGAGTAATCTTGGGTTTTTGTGTTTTCTTAAGGATACTTTGTGAAGTCTGGAACTCACCTTTTGCTGGAGCTTAAGGACTCTTGGATGTGGACTAACTCTCCTGGAAACTCTCACCTGAAGGTCAACAATCCTCCATCCTGCCATTCTCCCTCCCTCTCTCTCTCTCTCTCCAACTTGGAGCACAAACTTACCCCGAAAACGGAATCACTTACCTCCTGGATATCCTTTGCCTCCTCCTCCGAGCTTACCTCCCTCCCAAGAGCCTGTAAGAAAGAAAAAGATACATTCTCCTCCTCATACTCACTTGTACTCCTTTGGATTATTTATTTAACATCTTCCTATTCCCTTGCAGGACGAATCAACTTCCATCATTTCTTTTTGTAAATAAACTTCACTTAAACTTTTCATCAGTCTCTGCCTCATTGTTCTGGTTTTGCCTGTACCTGGGTACTCCTCCTGTTACAACTCAACAGCTCCAAGCACCTCCAAGCATCCCGCCCCCACCACAGAGCGTGCTGCGATGACAAGGCAAGGGCCCTGTGCAACCCCAACCCCAGATTTACTGCTTCAATACTGTGTAAGGGCAACAAGCGGTTGCTCTCAAGTTTGGGAGCGTTTGTCCTGCTGATCCCCAATCAGTCAGGAATTAAACCGGAACTTTGGAGTTTTTCATTGGAAACAGACTGCATTCTGAACCTCGTGGGCTGGCCACTCCATTGTTCGTTCCATCATTTTATTACCCTTGGGTTTTTTCCACCAAGCTCCTGTCTTGGTGTTATGATATGGGGGTGTTTCGTTTTTGGGTTTTTCCCATTTTTGTTCTCACAGTTGAGTTTTGAAATCTCTTTCTGTTCATTGTTTTAGAGGTGGTGCTGTAGGTGTTTAGGTTTGTTTACTTGTGGATGTTTTCAGTTCATAGTGTTTTCAGGTTTATGTTTTGTTATAGTTACAGTACAGACCAAAGGTTTGGACACACCTTCTCATTCAAAGAGTTTTCTTTATTTTCATAACTATGAATATTGTAGCTTCACACTGAAGGCATCAAAACTATGAATTAAATCATGTGGAATTATATACTGAACAAAAAAGTGTGAAACAACTGAAAATATGTCTTATATTCTAGGTTCTTCAAAGTAGCCACCTTTTGCTTTGATTACTGCTCCACACACTCTTGGTATTCTGTTGAAGAGCTTCAAGAGGTCGACACCTGAAATGGTTTTCACTTCACAGGTGTGCCCTGTCAGGTTTAATAAGTGGGATTTCAAGCTTTATAAATGGGGTTGGGACCATCAATTGTGTTGTGCAGGAGGTGGATACAGTACACAGCTGATAGTCCTATTGAATAGACTGTTAGAATTTGTATTATGGCAAGAAAAAAGCAGCTAAGTAAAGAAAAACAAGTGGCCATCATTACTTTAAGAAATGAAGGTCAGTCAGTCCGAACAATTGGGAAAACTTTGAAAGTGTCCCCAAGTGCAGTCGCAAAAACCATCAAGCGCTACAAAGAAACTGGCTCACATGAGGACCGCCCCAGGAAAGGAAGACCAAGAGTCACCTCTGCTGCAGATGATAAGTTCATCTGAGTCACCAGCCTCAGAAATGGCAGGTTAACAGCAGCTCAGATTAGAGAACGGGTCAATGCCACACAGAGTTCTAGCAGCAGACACATCTCTAGAACAACTGTTAAGAGGAGACTGTGTGAATCAGGCCTTCATGGTAAAATAGCTGCTAGGAAACCACTGCTGAGGACAGGCAACAAGCAGAAGAGACTTGTTTGGGCTAAAGAACACAAGGAATGGACATTAGACCAGTGGAAATCTGTGCTTTGGTCTGATGAGTCCAAGTTTGAGATCTTTGGTTCCAACCACCGTGTCTTTGTGCGGCGCAGAAGAGGTGAACGGATGGACTCTACATGCCTGGTTCCCACCGTGAAGCATGGAGGAGGAGGTGTGATGGTGTGGGGGTGCTTTGCTGGTGACACTATTGGAGATTTATTCAAAATTGAAGGCATACTGAACCAGCATGTCTACCACAGCATCTTGCAGAGGCATGCTATTACATCCGGTTTGCGTTTAGTTGGACCATCATTTATTTTTCAACAGGACAATGACCCCAAACACACCTCCAGGCTGTATAAGGACTATTTGACCAAGAAGGAGAGTGATGGGGTGCTGCGCCAGATGACCTGGCCTCCACAGTCACCGGACCTGAACTCAATCGAGATGGTTTGGGGTGAGTTGGACCATAGAGTGAAGGCAAAAGGGCCAACAAGTGCTAAGCATTTCTGGGAACTCCTTCAAGACTGTTGGAAAACCATTTCAGGTGACTCTTGAAGCTCATCAACAGAATACCAAGAGTGTGAGGAGCAGTAATCAAAGCAAAAGGTGGCTACTTTGAAGAACCTAGAATATAAGACATATTTTCAGTTGTTTCACACTTTTTTGTTCAGTATATAATTTCACATGTGTTATTTCAGTTTTGATGCCTTCAGTGTGAAGCTATAATATTCATAGTCATGAAAATAAAGAAAACTCTATGAATGAGAAAGTGTGTCCAAACGTTTGTTCTGTACTGTATACTGAGGGAGAAAGGAGTGTGAACCAATGAAAATGGGTGACAGGTAATCAGGTGAAATATGAAACAGGTGTTGAACAGGGCTACAGAGGATACTGAGGGGAATAGACTTATGAAACACAGGTGAGGCTGACAGCAGGGAAGCTAAACAAGAAACTTTACTCCAAAAAAAGGCAGAGTATGACAAAGTAAACCGAGCAATATTAAAATAATAGCAACTAACAAAATTAGTGACCTCCTTCTTAAATATAACGAGGACTTACTGCATTTAATAAAAAAAATGGTAGATAAGAATAAATGCATCTAAAAAAAAAATAGATTAGAATAGATTATTTAGAGCTGGTATAATCTTGCTGATGAATACCAAAAATATTGTTATGGAACCAGAGGATTAAAAGAGAGCAACTTTATCATGGCCAAACAGAAATGTTTGTAGGAAAGATCCAATTTTATTTTATTTAACCCTGTCTATCGTGATACCATACAGGTCTTATTAACATCTTGGATGACACATATTATGTATGGCAAGAAATAAAAAAATAGAAAGGTATAATTGTCAGCACAATGGAAAAATGCAAAGTTATTACTGAAATTGTTATATGCTGTGCAGTTACCAGCTAAATTAGCTGAGTGTAAATGTGAAGGGATTACTAGATGCCCTGAAGGAAAGCCTATATTACCTAAATCAATGTTCCACTGGGCTGAAAATGTGAGCCATGGGCAGAGCCATGTTTTAACAGGGGGTATGATTGTTCAAGTGAACAAACAATTCATTACAGATGGATTTAATACTTACTAAAACTTACTAAAACATTTTTGTGCATCTTGTTTGATATGTCTGAAACATAACTCCCAAGGAAATATTTCCTTGCAAAGGACCAGATGCTATAACAGTGGCAAAAGGGGTTATGTACATTTGGAATTCCAAGAAGGATTTATGGTGATAATGGAACACATTTTGTTAACAAAGTCATACAAGAACTTGGTAAATGTTTTAAGACCTGAAAACACATTGTAGCTACCATCCCCAGAGTGCAAGGTTGATAGCGAGAACAAATGGGACAGTTAAAAGTAAGCTTAGGAAGACAGTGGGAGAAATAAAAAGAAATTGAGTTGAATTTTTATATATAGTAAAACTTAATGTGAGGATAACCCCATCAGCTCAGGGTGGACTAACACCTTTTGAAATAAGACATGGCAGACCTTATTATATCCCTGATCTACAAAAAGACCTAAAAAGATCTACAACAAGATGCGACATTAGCAGACTACATGAGGAAGACATTACGGTTTAGAGACATACAAAATGCTAATAATCTGCCAAATGATGTTTCTAAAGCCCTACAGGTTCCTGGTGACATGAAAGAAGGTGATTGGGTGCTGATTAAGACCATTAAGAAGAAAATGTGCCCTGATCCAAAGTGGGAGGGTCCATTCCAAGTGTTATTGACAACTCGTACCGCTGTGAAAATCCAAAGCACACTGTAAAGAGGTGAGGTTGTCAGTCTTTCCACCCACAGGCTAGGAAGTGATATAAGTCTGACTACAAAGGGGTTGTCACCATCTAGGCCCTGTCCCAATACCCACACTACACCCTACGCCCCTCTATGAAGTGTGTACTTTGTACAAGTGCATGTAAGGGTTGAAGTGCGCAGGTTACAAGCTGTAAAATTGGAGAATTGGGACAGTAGGAGTTACGTCATTGACTTGCACCTCTGCACCGTAACTGCAATATCAAAAAGGACAGGAACCAGCACTGTTTTCACAGTCTTGCTGCTAAAAAAACGATTTAAAACTGCAACAAGCAATTGTTTTGAGGAGAAGAAAGTGCAGGAAGCGAAGGAGGCTTATACACCAGACTCTCGTCGCGCCAGTGTTTGTTTGAAAGGTAACTTCAGTGTTATGACCTACTGACTGCCCAGACTCACTCTGAACCCAGTGATATCTAACAATGTTGAGTCTGGAAAACCAGTAAAAAAATATATTTGTCGGCTTGCTGTCTAAAGTTTACGCAGTTCTTATTATTCTGATTTTATGCTTGATTACGTTGACGGTTGTGATTGGTTTTTGCTCAGAACTTCATCTGCAGCAGTGAATTGTGGGTGGTATACTTCGGCGAAGTCCGCTTAGATGCGGGCTTCGCCGAAGTGTGGATTGAGGGCACAAAGGGGGCGGGGCTAAGGACCACTCTGGAGAATTGGATCACACTACGCACTCAAACCCATCAACGGGAACGCGCAATTCAGGGACACAAGGGTGGAAGTGTGAGTATTGGGACAGGGCCCTAGTGGAGGCTTCGTCTCAACGTCAGTGAAGAAACCAACGATCCTTCTTAGCCCTTAGGGGTGAGAGAGAGACTTATAGGTAAATTTGAAGGAAAGATATTGTTAAAACATTTAGTTTTGTTTATCATGTGTGCCCTAATTATGTTAATAATATGCTAGAAATTTCCACAATTTCATGATCTCCAGAAATTAAAGAGGTGGACAAATGAAGATTTCCATGGAGTGTTTATACAAGATATAAATTACTTTTAACACTTTAAATAAGGCAGAGGAATGGTTACAGAGATCAGCGCTGAGGCTCTGGTCCTGGATCGTCATGGAAATCAAAGTGACGAAGAAGCCTCGAAAGGTCACATGTAGTTTTATATCTGGTACTCCCTGCAAGGGATGTGCACTCCCTCAGTGTTTATCTTTAGACTATGTGTCACCATTCTGGTGTCTATCTGATAGATTGTGTAACAGCAGGTGCCCAACCCTCAATCTAAGTATGGCTGCAGCATTCTAATCCACACGGTTACAGACCGCTCCACCATCAAACCCAATGTACTAAACTTTATGTCAAACTGTAGGTCATTTGTCCTTATAACTAAAACAAAGGAGATGATTGTAGATTTTAAGAGAAACAGGAATAAGTCAAACACTATTTCTATCATGGGAGAAGAAGTGGAGGTGGTGGAGGAGTATAAATACCTCGGTGTTCACCTGGACAACAGACTAGAGTGAAGATGCAACTGTGAAGCCATCTACAAGAAGGGACAGAGCAGACTGTACTTCTTGAGGAAACTTAGGTCCTTTGGTGTTTGCAGCAAGATGCTGCATATCTTCTATAAGTCTGTTGTGGAGAGTCTGATCTCTTCTACCATCATCTGCTGGGGAAGCAGCATCAGAACCAGGGACTTAAAAAAGCTCAACAAGCTGATAAAAAAGGCTGGTTCTGTTCTGGGGACTCCTCTGGAGATCATTGTGGAAAGAAGGATTCTTCATAAAATGAAGAACATTATGGAGAACCCTGAACATCCTCTTTATGAGACTGTCCTACAACAACAGAGTGTCTTCAGTCAGAGGCTTCTTCAGATCTGCTGTAAGATGGAGCGCTACAGGAGATCCTTCCTGCCCACAGCCATCAGCATCTACAACGACTCTTTGAAGAAACCTTCATAATATGAGCTACAACATTTAATTTCCCTTTGGGATTAATAAAGTATTTTTGAATTGAATTGAATAATGTCTGCCAATGAGGATTCTTATCCACATCCTAGCAAAAGTGAAAACATTACAATTTATACTTATCATCATGGTGTGTGTAGGAAAACCTATCTACAAGTAATAAAAAGAAAGGTTATTCCTAACATATGACAGTCATGGAGAAGAGGAGCAGCTGAGGAGTTTGTTTGAGAACTACTTAAAACTGGACGAATCCTCCACACCCACACTATCACGCCCCAATTCATCTACTCGAAGACATAGAAAGAGTTTGAGGAAACCTATCAGTGGCTTCCTATTGTTCTGTCCTTCAGTCCGTCATCAAGGACATGAATGATCAGGATCAAGAGCAGAAGGATGAACATAACGCTGAGAAATTGTCTGAGGTGGACTCTGAGCCCGAAGAGACGACTGCAGAGACTACACAAGAAGAGGAGGAGAGGGTAGATAATTCATCAGATCTTGGAAAAAGAGAGGGACGATGGGACTAACCCTAAGCCTGGGAGCGGGGGAACATGATCGGTTCTACTCTGACCCAAAAAAGATGACTAAAATACAAACAAACTGAAGTCTGGATTTTGAACAAGCATTCACTTTTCACAATATTCACTTCATATGAGCAGAACATCTGATGTGTGTTGAGACATTAGTGGAACCTCATGTCTGAAAATATAACAAGCATTTACTGCTTGGGGTTCCTGCTCAGCTCTGCTTGGACCACCTGGTCCACGCTGCAGCCATGTCAGCTGCTGTGCGCTGCAGTCTCAACTTGCATATTATTTGATTTTAGCATCTTTGACACTGCTTAGCATTTCATAGACTTCATTCATGGCATGCCTCTACATGCACCTACATTAGCTCAACATATATACTGATCACACACATTGGTAATTAATTATTGAATTGTTTTGGCTGAATAAAGGTGGCATCCTTGTCTCCCCTTGCTTTTGTTATGGCTAAAGAGTCGAGCCGTAAAATGTTTCTAAAAAGATTTTTATTTGATTTTTTTCATTATAAGTCAGAAGATGAATCCCTGGAGCCTTTGTTTTTTTCATGTCAATAAGGATGAAGTTTTTGGACAGACATTAGAAACTGGGTCAATCCCAAACTTAACATTCCTTCTTTGAAGTTGATGAAGTTGATCTTTCTCTGATGCAATAAATATATCTGTTCTTTTAGCTAAATACCACATTCACTGCAGTAAGTAGGGGATAATAAGCTCTGCTTCATTTAAAAAGTACTATTCATCATTAAGCAGATTAAAAAACTGGAAAAACTGCTAGAATCATCTCACAACAGATCTCTAAAGTGTTTTGTTCTATGATTCTCCAGGTTTTTTTTGCTTCTCTGTACTGTATTTATTTGATCTATTTCTTTAGTTTGTAACTTGGAGTTATGACATCTGTTGAAGAAAATGAGTATTTTCTAAAGAAAGAGAACGATGATAACCATTCAATCAGCTTTATTAATTTAGCCTTAAGGGGGACAGGTCTTTCAGCATCAGACGTGTTACTCAGCAGAGCCGAGACCAAATCCAATGAGACAAAGAGGACACTTCCTTATATCAGCTTGGCAAAAACCCCATGTGGCCTGGCACCCCCTCTATGAAGAGCAGAGGTGAGAATCAACCTAACTTTCACGCAGACATTTCGACTCCTCTGCAACAAATGTTCTTGTGTTGAACCAGCAGGGGTTCCAGGGGCAGGAAGAGAAACGAAACACCTTTGGTTCAGGCACATGTCCCCCTTAGCTTGTAAATGCATCACCCCCTAAAGGCAGAACCTATTTATTGTCTGGTCCAGAGCACAGGGCCATGAAGAGTTATGTTGATGAGGCATTAAAGGCAGGGCACATTCAACCCTCTTCCTCTCCTGCAGGTGCTGGTTTCTTTTTTGTTGGGAAGAAGGTTGGTTCGTTGAGACCATGCATTGATTATAGAGGCCTTAATGAGATAACAGTTAAAAATAGATACCCCTTACCACTCATGAACACAGCTTTTGATCAGATCCAGGGAGCCAAGATATTTTCTAAGGAATGCATATCATCTGGTCTGAATCAGAGAAGGAGATGAGTGGAAAACGGCTTTCAACACGCCTACGTGCCATTATGAATACAAGGTCATGCCATTTGGACTTACTAACGCTCCTGCAGTTTTTCAGTCATTGGTCAATGACGTTCTAAGAGACATGGTGGGTCAATTCGTATTTGTTTATCTTGATGACATACTGATTTATTCTCAAGATCTGGGAACCCACAGAAAACATGTCAGAGCTGTTCTCCTGCGTCTTCTCCAAAACCAGTTGTTTGTCAAGGCAGAGAAATGTGAGTTCCACATAACTACCACTTCCTTTTTGGGCTTCATCATTTCCCCAGATCAAGTGCTTGTCGACCCCTCCAAGGTTAAGGCCGTATTGGAATGGCCTGTTCCAACTGATCGCAAGCAGCTTCAAAGATTTCTGGGCTTCGCAAACTTCTATAGGAGGTTTATTAGAAATTACAGCCTGGTTGCTACTCCCCTAAATGCTCTTACCTCTTCCAAGGTGACATTTGTGTGGAATAAGGATGCAGAGAAGGCCTTCCATAGGTTAAAGGAACTCTTCACGTCAGCTCCAGTGTTACGGTCTCCTGACCCAGAGAGACAGTTTATTGTGAAGGTGGATGCCTCAAGCACTGGGGTCGGAGCTGTATTAAGCCAAAGATGTGAGGATGATCGTGTTCACCCATGTGCCTTCTTTTCAAGGACTCTGTCACAGGCTGAGCGGGTTTACGACGTGGGAGACAAAGAGTTATTGGCTGTCAAGTTGGCGTTGACAGAGTGGAGACATTGGCTGGAGGGGACTAAGGAGCCGTTTATGGTGTGGACTGACCATAAGAACTTGGAGTGAATGAAATCAGAAAAACGGCTAAACCCCAAACAGGCTAGGTGGGCTCTGTTTTTCTGTCGTTTTAATTTCTCCCTGTCTTACAGGCCAGGGAGTAAAAATGGCAAACCTGACGCCCTATCCCGGATTCAAGAGCCTGAAGAATCTCAGTCTGCGGGTGAAGAGGAGTTTATCCTTCCTGAAACCGTCAGGTTGTCTGTGTCCCGAGGGGAGGTGGAAAGGGAGGTCCAGGAAGCCATTAGGGATCTGCCTATCCCACCATCATGTCCACCTGACCGCTGTTTTGTCCCTGAACGCCTTGTGCCTAAGGTACTGGAGTCTTGTCATTGCTCTCGTTTAGCTTGTCATCCAGGAATCAGCAGAACCATTCAGACAGTTCGAACTCAGTTTTGGTGGCCATCGCTAGTCAAGGATGTCAAAGACTTTGTTGCTGAATGCACTCAATGTTGTCGAGCCAAGCCTTCTCGTCGCCCCCCTGCGGGGTTGTTGCACCCATTGCCCATTCCCCCTCGCCCATGGTCGCATGCGATGGATTTTGTGACAGGTCTACCGGTTTCTAATCGTCACTCTGTACTACTAACCATAATTGACAGATTTTTCTAAGATGGTTCATCTGGTGCCCTTGGAGAAGCTTCCATCTGCAAAGGAGATGGGTGAGATATTGACCCGAGAAGTGTTCAGGCTCCATGGAATCCCTAATGACATTGTTTCCGATAGAGGACCCCAATTTGTGTCACGTTTCTGGAAGGAGTTTTGTTCGTTGTTGGGAATTTCTGTTAGTCTTTCCTCAGGGTTTCATCCTCAGTCTGATGGCCAAACCAAGAGAGCCAACCAAGAAGCTGAAACCAAACTTCGTATCTTATGTGAGTCTGACCCGACCAAGTGGTCACAAAATTTGCCCTGGGTTGAATACGCCATGAACTGTATGCAATCAAGTGCCACTGGTTTGTCCCCTTTTCATGTTGTGTTTGGTTTCCAGCCACCCATGTTTTCAGTTCAGGAGAGAGAAGCTAATGTTCCATCCACCCAAGCGGCTGCCCTAAGGTGCCAAAGAATATGGAGAAAGGCCAGGAGATTGATGATCAGAATGTCACTGGTTCAGTCAAGAACGGCCAACCGGAGACGGATCCCTGCCCCTAAGTACCAGGTGGGGCAGAAGGTTTGGCTCTCCGCCAAGGACCTCCCATTAAGGGTAGAATCCCGGAAATTGGCACCCCGAGTTGTTGGACCTTTCCCAATCTCTAAGATCATCAAACCTGTCGCTGTACGACTGAGATTACCCAACTCCATGAGGATTCACCCCACGTTCCACGTTTCTCAGGTCAAGCCCTTCGTGGAGCCCCGACTTGGGCCCACCTCCGGGCCCCCTCCACCCACACGGGTCATTGATGGTGGTCCAGTGTTCTCGGTCCAGCGCATTCTCAGGTCCAGGCGAAAAGGACGTGGAATGCAATACCTGGTTGACTGGGAGGGCTATGGACTTGGATTCCTGTGAGGTTCATCATTGATAAGGACTTAATTCGTGAGTTTCATCGTCTCCATCCTGATCAGCCTCGTGGTCCATCAGGAGCCGGACCTTAGAGAGGGGGGTACTGTTATGATTCTGGCACGTCTGCTCTACCCTGTCTCCCTGGCTGCAATCAGCAGATTAGATGCACCTGGTGGCTGCTGCAGTGTAGTGCAATCTGTGGAAAGCCAAGCACCTGTGTCTTCCCTGATATATACTGACTCTGACAAGCAGACGGTGCCAGATTTTTGAAAACCATCGTGTGAGTAGATATCCAGCGTTCCTTCCTGTCTGATCATTGTTCTTGACCTTGCCTTACCTTTTGGATTTTTGCCTCTCTGCCTGCTCCCTGTCGAACTATTTGCATTTTGGTTGTCGACCTTGTTTCCTGCATCTGGTTTATGCCTCTGCCTGCCCCTTGCCTGACGCCTCTTGTTCCGATCGTTGACCCTGTTTCTGTCCTCGGATTATTCAGCCTGGAGTCACTTATTACCTGTGCTGTGGAGATCACCGCCTGCCGCCCACCGAGGTTTCCCCTCTGGGTTTCAAGTTCCACTCAAGACAAAAGCAGGTTAGTGACTTTTCTGATCCCTGCAAAATCTGGAGAGACTACAAGTCACTAATCCCTCTTTCTGCCTCAGTGATTCCTGGAAGCTGTGAGGAGTGTTACCTGTGTGACGTTTTCCTGTGGCTGAATAAACCTTTTAAACTTTCAGTACTGTGTCTGGCTGAATCTTGGGTCCACCTTTTTCTGAGTCATAGCACCTACAACCTCTTTTCCTCGATTTCTTCTTGGATTTTCCTGAGGCGTATTTTCTAAGTAATAAAAAGTATTCCGGCGAGGAAAGAGTGCACACTAATGGTGGTGGGAAGAGTTTCCCATAACTTTTCCAATCATCATAATGTTGTTCCATAGACTCTTTGATTTGGAGCAGAGATGAGCGGTCATAAATCATAGCAACAAAAATTAGATTGTTAGGCTGATATGATAGCATCTCAAAAAAATGAGTTTCAATCGTTTTGATAGCAGAAAGGCAGCGGCCAGGCCGAGCACAGGCACCATCTTGCTCTCAGGACCTCCTTCAATTTGCTTATCTCTGTGGAGTTGGAGTTGAAGATGCCATCAAACACCTGCTTCAACAAACCCACTGTCATCTGGACAAAGCCAGCAGCACTGTGAGGATCATGTTCTTTGATTTCTTCAGAACATTTAACTCAATTCAACCTGATTTGCTTTGTCAGAAACTCCAGAAGACTCAGGTGGAGGCCTCAACAATCTTCTGGATCAAAGACTACCTGACAAACAGACCACAGTTTGTGAGACTGAAGGGTTGTGAGTCTAACCAGGTAGTCAGCAGCACAGGAGCACCACAGGGGACTGTACTCTCACCATTCCTTTTCACTCTGTACACCTCAGACCTCCAGGTCCAGACAGACTCCTGTCATCTGCAGAAATACTCAGAGAATTCTGCAGTCGTTGGTGGATCAGAGATGGACAAGAAGCTGAGTACAGGAAGGTGGTGGACCGCTTTGTGACATGGTGTGGAAACAATCATCTCATCTTGAACGTGAATAAAACTAAGGAGATGATTGTAGATTTTAGGAGAATCATGAATAGGTCAGACACTATTTCCATCATGGGAGAAGAAGTGGAGGTGGTGGAGGAGTATAAATACCTCGGTGTTCTTGACTTAAAAAAGCTCAACAAGCTGATAAAGAAGGCTGGCTCTGTTCTGGGGACTCCTCTGGAACCTCTGGAGAACATTGTGGAAAGAAGGAGTCTTCATAAAATGAAGAACATTATGGAGAACCCTGAGCATCCTCTTCATCAGACTGTCCTACAACAACAGAGTGTCTTCAGTCAGAGGCTTCTTCAGATCTGCTGTAAGACGGAGCGCTACAGGAGATCCTTCCTGCCCACAGCCATCAGCATCTACAACAGCTCTTTGAGGAAACCTTCATAATATGAGCTACAACAACATTTAATTTCCCTTTGGGATTAATAAAGTATTTTTGAATTGAATTGAATTTTAATAAGAAGAAAATTAGGTGAAAATGGGAAAAGGAAGATGGTTTTATAGAATTCAAAATTAGAAGTGCTGAAAGAAACAGAATACAGGAAAGGATAACTAGACTACAGCTGGGACACTTGGTCTTAATTCAACATTACACATAATAGGGACACATGAGACAGATGGAAATAATAGAAGAAGTCTAACTGTAGCAAATTACAGAAAGAAAGAACATAACATAACATAATTAACATAATTAACATAATTAATAATCAGTCTTGAACAGGAAAAATGTTACACGACAAAGGGTCCTTATGGTGTGAGCTAGAAGGTTATTTTTTGTTATTTGATGATAACTAGGTTAGTAAAAAGAATAGTAGTCTTTTTGGGCTTGCTAGTCCTGATTCACACTCCTTACCGGTAGATGGCGGTAATGCACCAAATTGTTTGCCAACTACCAATAAAACCCAAGAAGAAGAAGACGACCATGGCTGCTGCTGACAGCGGACTGACGCATCTTCAGAGCGCCATGAAGATGGCTAAAGAAGCGATCCAGCTGGAGGGAGGAAACCGACACAAGGTACACAGCTGCTCACAAGGACAGTGATGATAAAAGCTCCGTCTAAAGCCGACAGGAAGTGACGATGTGGGGGAATGTAAACAAACAAAGGGGGCGGATACTGTCATTACCAGTAACTCAAATAAACACACTTACCGGGAGTCTGTTAAAAACCCGACATAAACCAGAATAAACGTGTGTGTGAGAAAGAGAGGGGAGAAAAGGAGATTTAGGTGACGTTGAACGTAGCGTGGTGGTTGGTACCAGGGTGAATAGTCAACGACTAACCGCGGTGAAGTTAGTTTGAAGATGGATATTCAAGCTCCGCGGATTCAGCGGCGTCAGCCTCCTGTTTCGGCCGACAAAAGCAGGTTGATTCCGGGTAACTGCTCTCTGCTGTGTCGCCCCTCCAACACACGGTGGTTCGTTTAGGGACCGTCGATAAATGTCCGAACCAAACACTCTGGAGAAACAAAAATTAATAACTTTCATGTCTTGTAACCCAGTGACACAAAATTCCTGTCAAATCATCATATTAGACGAGAAAGATGTGGCACTCTAATTTATTTTGAATTGAAATGCATTTTCTATTTTTTATGAATTTTTTATATTACAATTTTTCTTCAATAGCTTCCAGGTCATGTGACCAATTCACACAAAATCTGTCTGAAATTGTTCTAGTCTGGATAGATGAGGCACACCCATTTTGTTCCATTTTAAGCATTTTTATATTTTTACACATCCCACCTTCCTTTGACCCACAGCTTTCCTGTCACATCTCAAATTTTTTATCTTCCACCTCAGTCCTAGAACCTTCTGCTTCTACATGTTTGCCTTCAACCATATCAGAAGATGCTGATGATACCTTTGCTTCCCCCTTCCACCTGTGTGTCTCAAGAAGTCAAGTGAAGATGCAACTGGAGAGACTGAATCGGAATAAGGCTGCAGGTCCAGATCATGTCAGTCCTAGAGTCCTGAAGGTCTGTGCAGAGCAGCTCTGTGGGATTCTGCAGCACCTCTTCAATCTTAGCCTGGACCAGAAGAAGGTTCCGGTTGTGTGGAAGACCTCCTGTCTTGTTCTGGTACCAAAGAAAACTCACCCATCAGTCCTCAATGACTATAGACCTGTTGTCCTGACATCTCACATCATGAAGGTCCTAGAGAGACTCCTGTTGGTCCACCTGAGTAAGCAAACAATAAACTATCAGGACCTCCTTCAGTTTGCTTATCGCTGTGGAGTTGGAGTTGAAGATGCCATCAAACACCTGCTTCAACAAACCCACTGTCATCTGGACAAAGCCAGCAGCACTGTGAGGATCATGTTCTTTGATTTCTCCAGAACATTTAATACAATTCAGCCTGATTTGCTTTGTCAGAAACTCCAGAAGACTCAGGTGGAGGCCTCAACAATCTCCTGGATCAAAGACTACCTGACAAACAGACCACAGTTTGTGGGACTGAAGGGTTGTGAGTCTAACCAGGTAGTCAGCAGCACAGGAGCACCACAGGGGACGGTACTCTCACCATTCCTTTTCACTCTGTACACCTCAACAAACTGATAAAGAAGGCTGGTTCTGTTCTGGAGATTCCTCTGGAACCTCTAGAGATCATTGTGGAAAGAAGGATTCTTCATAAAATGAAGAACATTATGGAGAACCCTGAGCATCCTCTTCATGAGACTGTCCTACAACAACAGAGTGTCTTCAGTCAGAGGCTTCTTCAGATCTGTTGTAAGACGGAGCGCTACAGGAGATCCTTCCTGCTCACAGCCATCAGCATCTATTAACAGATATTAACAGATCCAGTGTGACGACTGTTTGTGATGGCTCCAGGCCCAGTGCCTGGAGCCATCACAAACAGCACAGAAAATGACAAAGATGGCAAAGAAAGGATGGAAATGCAAGTAAGGTGCAAAGTGTGAAGTGTGTCCAATAATGTTAGAAATAAATAATGTTGGAAAAAAATATATAAAATGCAATTAAATCGGATAAAAAGAAATGTCTCATTTATTCAGTCTAATAAAATTATTTAACAGTAGTTCTGTACCACTGGGTCACGTGACCTAAAAACTATTGGAAAAGAAAACATGATTTGTAATGAAAGAAATGTATAACAAATATAAAAATGCTTAAAATTGAATAAAAAAGAGTGCCTCATTGATGTAATCTAGTAGTATGATTTACCATTAGCTTTGCTTCAGTTGGTCACAAGACAAGGAATTTATTTATTTTTATTTCCCAAGAGTCTTTGGTTCGGAAACTTATTGACCAAGTGACTAAGACTAAGTGAACCACCGCGCGTCAGAGAGCAGCTAGCCGAAATCTGACTGCCTGAATCGGATCAACCGTGAGCTAGATGCCGCTAACTCCGCGGAGCTTGAATATCCAACATCCAGCTTCAAACTAACTTCACCGCGGTCAACGACCATGAATTACTACTTAACTAGTAGGCATTAAACTCCCAACATCTCAATTAGTTTACTAGTGATTCCTAAATGTGAGCATTAGTCAGCAAATGACGTTTAAACATTGAAATAGTCAGCAAGCTGACACTAAAATGGGAACAAGTTAGTTAGTCAAAGCATTTTTAGTGCATCTTAAACATATCAACTAGTTAACTAGTTTGCTTAAAAGGCATCCCGGTACGGCTCAAAAATGAGCACTGGGTGACTAGTTGCACTATATTTAGCCCACCTGAGAACTAGTTGAGCCTGAAATTATCAATAGGTTGATAGTTGAACCCAGTTCAGCTACACTAATGAAGTAATGCATCTGAAAAATGTCAACTAGTTAACTAGTGTGCCTTAAATGCACTCTAGTTAACTCGTTGAGCTCAAAGTGTTTACCAGTCGTCTAGTAAGGCTTTTACTCCTCTTACTAGTTAACAAGCGAGTCCAAAAATGTGCTCTAGTTAGGCTGAGTTCTGCTGTGAGTCCAGAAGATTTACCTAAAGTAGTTTTTTTTTTTTAGCTAAACCATGAGTTTAACTTCTCAGAAAAAGAGACCATTTGATATGGTTAGATCTTTATTTATTTAGTCTTTTCCGTCTCTGCTCTGTTCTCTCAAACCCCCAGTCGGTCGTGGCAGATAGCCGCTCACACTGAGCCTGGTTCTGGTTCTGCTGGAGGTTTCTTCCTGTTAAAAGGGAGTTTTTCCTCTCCACTGTCGCTACATGCATGCTCAGTATGAGGGATTGCTGCAAAGTCAACCCCAGTGACTGTCCACTGTCTCTACATGCTCATCCAGGAGGAGTGAATGCTGCAAGTCACTGACTGGATGCAATCTGCTGGGTTTCCTTAGATAGAAAAACTTTTTATCCAATTTGAATAAATAACTGAATCTGATTGAACTGTTTGATAACTAGGATCAATTGGAATGAAGGTACTTTACTTGACCTGTATGATTGGATTTATTGTATATGCATCGGATAAAAATCTGTTTCTGACTGACTGTAGACTCTGTTGTCTCCTGGCAGGAAGCCTACTTTGAATACCTGCGAACTATCAACTACATATCACATGTTCTTTTGCAACAAGGTGAGCCTCAAATAAAATCTGTTTTTGACTGCATGTCAAATAAATGATTTTAGATATTGATTTAGTGGAACTTATGTAGGATATGACCTTTACGTTTTCCTGTCCAGTGGGCATAACAGCCAGGTTAGAATGTAATGTAATTTCAGCACTTGGGCCTTTTCTGTGAAGCTTTGCAGCAGTCTTGAGTGATTCTGGACATCTAATCTGCTCAAACAGATTTAATGACATTCTAATGTACTAAAATGGACCTGTAGTAATACTGTCCAAGATTATTGAGCCAACTTGTGTTTCCTAAATAAGGGTTAGGGTTAGAGACAAAATAAAAATAAAATGTTGTCTCTGTGTCTGGCTTCAGAGAAGAAGGAGATGGTGGAAGTGGAGCGGATGTTGAGGCTAGCTGAGCAGTGTCTGGAGCGAGCCAAGTCCTTTTTAGGAAAGCACTCTGACCCTGCTGACCTCCCCACCTCCCCCTATTCTTCTTCCTTAGTGGACCAATCAGAGCCTGTTCAGACTGAGGTCTGCCTTGCAGCTGTACACACTGGTGAGTTAATTCCCCTCCAGTCAGAGGCATCTCTGTTATAAACACAGCAATCAGTCACTTCAACCTGGTTACAGAAGATACAAATGAAATCCACCTGTTGTTTGTTTGTCATGCGAGTTTCCCTTCAAAGACATTTATCTTTTGCTGTCTCTGCATGACACATCTTCTCCCAACAGCCTCTGCTGCCGATAGTCATATTGATGTGCCGCACAGAGCAGACAGCCCAACCAAGTCTGGTCACCGCAGAGTTTTGTCAGATGGTGGCGGAGAACTCTCCCCTTTTCCTCCTCCTGATGTTTTCCAGAGATTACAAACTGTGGCCTCCCCAGACTTGTGCAAAAAGTAAGGACTGCTTTCTGAGAGTGCTGATATGATTCTCTGAAATGACAAACATGTTAAAATGACTTCACCAGTGCAGAGTTTTATCTCTGCAGACTTTTAGGACAAAGACTGAAAACCATGAAACAACGTGATTTCCCAACTCAAGTTTATAAAAAGAAGCACAAGGTTGTTAAATGAACCCCCCAAAACTACAGGGCGGCGTTGGCAGAGTTAGGAATAGCAACAAGTTGGGGCAAGGGCTCAAGTGGAGTCCTGACACACTCACTCTTTCAGCAAATTTAAACTATTAACTGGCTGATCTGCCTTTTCATCAGCAAGCACAGAGAAGCAGTTTGAAAGATTCAGGAGAGGAGAGGAAGTGGGTCGACAACCATGGACCACCACTTCTGTCCAAGATGCACAGGGCTTTGGAGGGGAGCTGACAATGGATGGCTTTATTGAGGGGGTCCCATAGAAATGTGTCTTGTAGTATAGGGTTCTGTGAGGATGACTGTTTCTACTGCCAGGTGAAAAAGAAGCTGGACAGCTCACATTTTACCACAGCCCACACCAACACAGATTGAATGGGGATATAAGTGATGCCCCATCACTCTTGTAGACCATTCATGGTTATTTAATGTGTACATTTTTCTTCTCATGTTGTATTTTATATCAAGAACATGTTCAGATCTGGTCTCATCTGAGCACGGTGTCTTCTTCCACATGTTTGCTGCAAACACAACATGTGTCTTTCTTCTCACCACTCTTTCATAAAAGTCAGATTTATGCAGTGCATGACTAACAGCTGTCCTGTGGACAGATTCTCCCTGGCTGAGCCGTGGATCTCTGGAGCTCCTTCAGAGTTACCATGGACCTCGTTTCTGCTTTTCTGATAAATGCTCTCCTTGTCCAGCCTGTCAGTTTAGGTGGACCTACATGTCTTGGTGGGTCTGCAGTTGGTCCATCCTTTCTCCATGTTCAGATGATGGATTGAGCAGAGCTCTGGGAGATGTTCAAAGCTTGGGTACTCCAGAATGTTCTCCTTGACCTGTCTGCTGTAGTCCTTAGTCTTCATGATGCTGGTTGTTCTCTAATGTTCTCCAAAGAACCTATGAGGCCAGAACATCTGCAGTTAGACTCAGATTGAATTACACTAGATAGACTCTGATTATATCTTAGGAGACTTCTGAAGGCTGTTGTCTACACTGGAAATATTTAGGGGTATCAAAATAAAATGGGCTGAATATGCATGCATGCCACACCTTTCAGTGTTATTTTAAAAAACAATATGAAATATTATGTCTTATTTTTCTCCTTCACTTCACATTTACATAAAATGACAAATTCTCAAATAAAGTAGATGGAGGTTTCTAGGTGAAGAGTGTGAAAAGGTTGTAAGTGGGTAAATACTTTTGCAAGGTGCTGCCTATCTGCTGGGTAAGCTTTTAAATGTGGCTCCCCGGTCTAACTATTTGGACTGGACTCATTTAAAATGCACCGATTAAGATCCAAACTGTTTTCCTTCTATAATAGAGCTTTAGAAGGCCAGTAGAAGGTCCAACAAATACCTCTATTTGCTAAAATGTTCAGAGATTCGTCAATAAAAAACACGACTGAACAGATCGTTAGCTAAAATACACCACAATGGGGTTCAGGTATTAGAGGGGAACGCCCTGGATCACCATCTATAAACCAAAATAGACCCTGAGCAGCAACCCTAAAGCAAGCAGCTTCCCTCTGAGTAATTTGCAGATGGTTTGCTGTTTATCCTGCCTGTGCTGCAGGGAGCTCACACCAGTTGAGGAGGCATCACGTTTGAACCAGAAGCTGAAAGCCACTTTTGAAGCCCGTGTGGCCAGGCTCACTCCTGGTCAAGCCTACCAGAAGACTTCTTTGGTAAGTTTGGTGTGTTTGTGTGAAGAAAATAGGGAAAAATAGTTTTTATGACTTAATAACTAAACAACATGTCTACCACAAGCCTCTGTAGGACTATTTAACCTAATAAAATACCACCAGATGTAGTCGTGCTGCATCTGACTGGTGGTATTGTGCGGCATCTCAAAAATTAGCGATGGGTAGTGCAGGCTGTTCAAATGTTCCTCAGACCCTAAATCTGACAATCTGGAGGAAACAAGAGCCCAAGTCCAGACACCCCTGGTCCCTGATTCCATAGAGGACCCTGGATAAAGAATAACATCAGCACTATGTTGCTTTGGAAACTAAAGTTGAGCAATAAAAGATGAAATTGAGGCAGTGGAGGTTTCTCTGGGCTCTGATCCTTTAACCCTGTAAATATGGGTTGTTGTCAGAAGATTCTGAATTTTAAATCATATTAGAAGACGGTTATATGATATCAATGGTATTTATGCCTAACCTCGTTAAAGGTCATTTGGACTTCAGGGGTGCCTGTGTGTATCTTTTAACAAGATGTGCACTGCATAGCTGCATTTTGCACAGATTACAAAGGTTTGCAAAGTGACTCCCAGGGGTACTAGACTGACCTGCCTGTAGCCTCTAGTTCTGAATGATTGAAAAATTGTTTAAATACAAAAAATGACCAGAATTACTGAACTGTTTCAAGCCTTAAGCCATATTAGCAGGAAATGTTGGAGCAACTAGCACCCGGACACTGCAGGTCTGTCTGTCCTCAGTCCTGTAATGTCTTTGTACCGCTGTGAACTTTACCATGGAAATGCTTTGAAATACATGAATGATTGTACATTCTCAAATCAAATAAAGGTTTATTTAGAATGTAATCCATCTTTGTTCTAGGACTTCTTCTGGCTTCTGACTCTAGTTGTAAATTTGGTGATTTTTGATGGCTGCATATCTTGAAGGGTTTTGGGAGTAAAGGGGCTGAATCCAGATGCACACCAACCTTTTCAGATCGTACTCGTACTCGTCGTCTTCCCCTTTATCCGGGACCAGGTCGCGGGGGCAGCAGATTCAGCAGAGACACCCAGACGTCCCTCTCCCCAGACACCTCCTCCAGGGGGGAGCCCAAGGCGTTCCCAGGCCAGCCGAGAGACATAGTCCCTCCAGCGTGTCGGGGGCCTCCTCCCGGTGGGACGTGCCTGGAACACCTACTGAGGAAGACATCCAGAGGTGACATTCCACGTCCCTAGAGCCAGCCTAAGCATCCAGGGATCGGGCCGCTGAGGTCTCCAGCTTTGTCTGCGCCCCAATCCTCTTTGCACCGGTCCCTCACCAGTCTCCGCAGGTGGTGGGCCCATTGGGGGATGGCCTCGCGTCTCTCGTTCGGGCTTGGCCCGGTTGGGTCCTGCAAGGAGCAACCCAGCCACCAGGCACTCTCAGACGAGTCCCGACCCCAGGCCTGGCTCCATGGGTGGGACCCCAGCTCCGCCGTACCGGGCGACGTCACGTGTCTCGATTTAGTAGTCGTCATGAAGGTGTCTTTTCAGGTCTTTATTTATAAAATTTTGTTGAAAACCATGGATCATTTTCTTCCACTTTACAGTGATGGACCACTTTGTTTTGGTCTCAAACAAAAAGTCTTAATAAAACATATTGAAGTCTGTGGTTGAAACAGGACAAAATGTGAAAAGGTTAAAAGGGCAGGAAGATTTTATTAATGAATTGACATTTCTGATGAATGAGTGTGTGCATAGTTGTTTGTGTGTTGCCCTGCGATGGACTGGCGACCTGTCCAGGGTGTACCCTGCCTCTCGCCCATAGACTGCTGGAGATAGACACCAGCTCCCCCGTGACCCACTATGGAATAAGCGGTAGAAAATGACTGACATTTCTGATCCCATTTGGGTCATTCCAGCTTTCTGGTTTCCACCCAGGATTTTGTCAGTTTTGTGAAATAGCTACTAGACAAGCAGGACTATAATGGCTGAAACATCACAGAGGACTCACTAATCTGATTCTTAAAATCATCTGATCTTTCCTTAAAGACCTTAACTGTTTGCAGTCCATCCGTCCGTTCGTCCACCAGTCCATCCTGAGGTCACAGGTCCAAGCACTACTCTCCTGCTCATTCTGGGGGAAGTCAGGGTGTTGCCAAGGCAGAAGGGATCTATAGTACCTCAACCAGGTTCTGGGTCTGTCCTGGGGTCCAAAGAGAGGCATCAAGAAGGCACCCTGATCACATACCAGAACTGCCTACAGTCAATTGACTACTTTCAGTGTGAAGAAGCAACAGCTCTACTCATGCTCCCCCTAGATGATAGAGCTAGTCTACCTATCTCTAAAGCTAGGTTCAGCCAACTTACAGAGGGAGCTCACTTCAGCTGCTTGGATCCAGGATCTTGTTTTTTCTGTCATGATCCGTATCTCAGGACAGGTAAATTGGGACCTTTGGATTTTGGCTCATCTTCTTCTTCACTACGACAGACTAGATCAACGCCCTCATTACTGCAGACCCCCCTGTTCCTTGATTCCTGTCCATGGACACCACAGATAGGGTGGGAGACAAAGAGCAGACCTGATGGAGTCCAGTTAGCACTTTGTTCTGAGAATGTGGATACAGCTCCTGCTTTGCTGAGAAAAGGACCAGATAGCCCTTTAAAAGCATCCCTGTATTTCCACAGCGGCACCACAAATGCCTCCAGGGACACAGGCCTTCGCCAGATCCATAAAAAACTCATATGGACTGGACAACCGGACCTCGATGACTCCCTCAGCTCTTCTGTATGGGATAAAGATCTAAGGAGGAAAGCAGCACTGCTCCTCCTGGATCTGAGGTCAGAGTCTCCTTTCTAACATCCCAGGATGTGTATTTATTTTCGGTTTTGGTATTACTCTCCACTAAACTGGAAATAAAATCATGAATATTTCTGTTAGGAAGTATCAGAAGTTGAACTAGTTTCTGAGGTAAAGAAGCAGCCTTTTCCAGGATCTTCCCAGCAGATGACCTGCTCACAGGGTTCATTTAACAGCAGGTTGTTTTCAGGTTATCAGAACCAGTTCTTGGATCCTGCTGTGTATGAGCAGACAGTCCTCCATTTAAACAGTCGGTCCAACCCAGTCTTCTCGGAACTTTATGAAGTTTAAATCTGAAGGAGTGAGGTCCAGGCGGTCTCTGAACCATCAGCAGCGGGTTTTATTTTGAAACTCTGGTTGTTCCGGTGCCGCGTCAGCGTTGGAAATGATGAAACTTTAATGTTTTTATCTTGGACTCTGGGTTTACTTAACTCTAGATAAAGTCCAAACGACCTGGCAGAGTTTCTCTTCTCCTCCTTCGTCTCATGACTGAAAAACGTCCTCAAGGTGAGAGGAAAAAAACGGTGAGGCGAACTTTAGTCGAACCGCGGCTCCACGCACTTTCTTCCCCTCAGTCTTTAGATGATTGCTTTAATTTTCCACGTTTTCTTGGAGACTCTGAAGTGAAGTAATGTTTTCCATTTAGATAAGGAAAATGTTTCGGCCCGAAGAGGAGCTCCGGCCGTACTGGAAGAAACTGAAGGCGTTTGTGAAGGTAAAGAGATGTTAGCTGACTTGTTAGCTGCTTAAGTCCAAACGGACTGGATCACTAAAAACCAGCAACGGTTGACTTCTTTCTGCTCGATACTTTAACTAGGCGACTTTGTTTGTGGTTCCCACCAGATCTGTCGGAGATCTGGAGCTTTTTCATCCCACAGGATCCCATAAATCAGGGATCCGTTTCTTTTGTCAGATAAATAGTTTTCAGTCACATTTGACGTTAAACAACGGCTATAAAGGTTTTGTGCTAATTTGATTCATTATGAGGAAAAAAACTCATTAACAGTGAAGGAAACAAATTCACATTCTATTAAAGTGAAAGACAAACGTTTTCAGCCTGTTTCAGTCGTTTTCATATCTAATTAATGTAAACCCCCTGAAATAAATAAAGGATGTAGTTTAAGCGCTAATAAATCATCCAGGTTTCTCTTGGTGGACTTTGCTCAGCTGATCAGATACAACATAATTAGGCCCGAGCAGCAAAGCAGCTGCGAAGGCCTATTGTAATTCGAAAGTTTATTATTATTATTATTATTATTATTATTATTCAGGCAAGAAATGAATCGCCTTTTTCGCGGCTTTAACATATTCATAAAGTCTGCAAATTTGGCGGGGCTATCAGTCGTGGTGAAAATTTACGTATTTTAAGGGTTTCACGAAAGTCGCAATAGAAATGGCTCAACAGCGCCCCCCTGAAATTTTCAAAAAAGCCTCCGCATTGACCTTAGTTTATCGTACAGTTATGAAATTTGGAACACTTGTAGAACTCCCCAAGAACTACCTAAAACTCTCTTGCACCCACGTCCTACAAGAAACAGGAAGTCGGCCATCTTGGATTGAAGTTTGGATTTTCAACCCATTTTTGCTGTTTATAGCCTCCGTATTTGATCGAACTCCTCCTAGAGATTTTGATTGATCACGTTGAAATTTGGTCAGTTTGCACAGAAGGGATGGGGGATCTAAAGTTATCAAAATCAACACGAAACTGTCCCTAGCGACAGATAACAAGATGGTCTAAGTTGGTTTGGAACACAGAGACTTTAGGCGGGAGGGTGTGGCCATGGCGGCATGGCGATGACAGACGTCACGCCATGGCCTTACGTTTGCCTGTCATTTCCACATTTCTAAGCCGATCGCCACCAAACTCAATAGGATTGATACTGGTCCAGCCCCCTAAAGATTTCCAGTGAAATAATTGGTGGCCATGGCCTAATTGCTCAACAGCGCCCTCTAGGAACACTAAAACAACCAGCCCCAAGCCATGCTGTGTCCCAGGTGTATGAAATTCAGTACACTTATGTAACTTCTCAGGACCTACAAAAAAGTCTCTTGGACCCATTGTCCAAACCCCACAGGAAGTCGGCCATTTTGGATCAAAGCCGCCATTTTGTCTCATTTACACACGTCGAATCTGAGCGAACTCCTCCTACAGCTTTTGACTTACAGAAATCGAAATCAATCAGTATAGTCTTAAGGCACTGGGGATCAAAAGTTATCAAAAGCTTTTTGCTACATGAAAGTATGTGGGCGTGGCTATGCCTCAAAATCTGACTTCTCGCCATGAAACACAAAACTCTTATAGTTTCTACAAAGAAAGTCACAGAGACATGAAACCTTCTGGGATTGATCGGCCTCTGGCCCTGAACAATATTCACTGATCAGATGCTTACATCATCGAAGCCCCGCCCCCTCAGAACAGGAAGTGTCATGTTTCACTTAGTGTGGGCCATATTTGATCTCCTTCAACTAATCAACATGAAACTGTCTCCAATGACAGATAACACGATGGTCTAACTTCATCTCCAGTACTGACAGGTTTGGCTGGAGGGTGTGGCCGTGGCGGCGTGGCGAAATCTGATGTGACGCCATGGCGATACGTTTGCCTCTAAATTACACATGCAGGGTCCGATTTACTCCAAACTCAATATTGATCCTTGTCAGCCCCTAAACAGCTCTATAACATTACATATGAATTTGGCTCAACGGCGCCCCCTATGACACTTCAAGTGCTCTAGCTCCCTCATGCCCGATCGGATCCACTTCAAACTTACTGTACATCATCATGTATCAATGCTGGACATGTTGACACAGTCAATACATTACATCACTCTAGCCCCGCCCACTAATAAACACATGACTGTAGCTTCCATATGGAAGGTCCGATTCACTCCAAACTGAATATGCTTGATCTTTCTCACCCACTAAACAGCTCTATTGGATTACATTTAAATTTGGATCAACAGCGCCCCCTAGGACACTTCAAGGGCTATATCTCCCTCATACATCATCGGATCCACTTGAAATGTAGTATACATGATCATGACTTAATGATGGACATGATGACACAGTCAATTGATGATGTCGTTTTAGCCCCACCCACAAACAAACAAGCGAGTGCAGCTTCCATCTGGAAGGTCCGATTTAATCCAAATTTTGAATGCTTTTTGCCAGACCGAAACTCTGCCTGACCGAAGATCATATGACATGTTGCTCAAAGTGTTGAAATGACGTGGTGTCATCGTATGTGACGTGTAGGAGGCTATGCCAGGCTCCTGCGGTCGCTCAACAGCCCGAGTTGCGTTGAGGGGTGCGAGGGCCTTCAAAGCTGCTTGCAGGTTTCTAGTTCAATTTCAATGTTTATTTAACTATATTCCATTTTTTCCAAAAAGAATACATTTTCATTCCTATGACTGGTAGGGATTTAAATCAGGATCATTTTGTTATGTGTTCATTTTCTGTTTGATTCAACACTTTGACCTTTGACGTTCAGTCTTCATTTCCAAGGTTGTTGCGCTTTATTATTGGATTGAAACAAAGTTTGAACACATGAGTTTCTAACTGTTACAGTCCTTTAAAAACATTTGGTTCCCCGGATGCTTAGGCTTCAGACCTCAGAACTGGGGGACAAAAGTTTGCTGCATCGTTGAACGTTTTATTGCCAATATGGTGTTTGAGGGAAAAGGGTTCAGTTTTAATGAAAAGAAATAAAAAATACACTGTGCATTTTAGCTGTCATTCGGTATTATTTGAACCCCAACCTCAGAGAGTCTCTCTCCTAAATAAAGCCATATAAAGAATATTAAAGTGCTTTGAAGTAATTTAAGGGCTCAAATTTGATTTGTAAGGGTTAGGGTAAAGAAGTTGTCAAAAGGTCACAGTATTATTTTGTTGTTCTGCTGGTTTTTGAAGACAGACCTGATGCTTTAGAAATGAAGCAACTAATAACAGGTGTGGAAACCTGTTTTTAAAAGAGAAGAAACCTTCCATCTTCTGGGTAACTGTTCACGCTGTTTGACCAAACTTAGAGTAGACCAGCTGCCAGCCAATTCATTGATCTCCTGTTATATAAATATTACTCTTACAGATTGCACATATTGCATCAGGCTACATATAATATTTATTATGATCTCAGCCACATCACTGCTGAGGTGCTGAAGAAAGGTCTGCTATCTGCACACAGCAGACCTCTGACCTAAACTAACCTAATGCAGGTTTTGAGTGGGTTTGGAGTCCTTATGGTTGATGCCGTTTAGTTTAATTGTTCAGTATTTGGGTGCTTCTTGTTGTTCTCTCACTAATTGTCATTGTTTGCTCTGCTGTACTTCACTGTGGTCCTTGAATTGGTATTGTCTTTGTTTTTTCTTCTTTAAAATATTAAAAAAATCTCCTAATAGTGAATTTGAGTGGTTTAAATAAAAAGATGAAACAATGTGAAGCATTTTTTCTGAGAGTCATTGGTGGTGTGGTGTCAAACCTTTAGTGTGCGGACCAAGGTGCCATCTAGTCTTTGTTAAAGTTAAAAACTGAAGAACGTTTTGACCACCAGATCATCTCACTAGTAATGATGTCTCTTCTCATACTGTTGCTGTGTCCAATGTTTTATTCTCAGTTGTTCTGAAGGTCTACAATTTGGGACACATGACCGTAGGGCTGAAACAATTAATTTGATTAATTGTGATTAATCAATTATTGAACTAATCGTCGACTAATTTAAGAATCGAATCATCGCAGTAATAATCAATAATCAGAGCATCAAGCCAAAAATGGATAAACTATATTTCCTTTTTTACATTTAAGATGAAATACCTTGTTTGTCTGTAAATACAGCAGGAGAACAAGTATTTGACACGCTGCTGATTCTGCAGGTTTTCTCACCTCCAAAACTCATAGAAGTCTTTAATTTTTATCAGAGCTTCTCTTCAACTGTGAGACACAGAATCTAAAACAAACATCCAGAAAATCACATTGTGTGATTTCTAAGTAATTAATCAGCATTTTATTTCATGACGTCAATATTTGATACATCAGAAAAACAAAACTTAATATTTGATACAGAAACCTTGGTTTCCAATTCCAGAAATCAGATGTTTCCTGTAGTTCTTGACCAGGTTTGCACTCACTGCAGCAGGCATTTTGGACCAGTCCTCCATACAGATCTTCTCCAGATCCTTCAGGTTTCAGGGCTGTCGCTGAGCAATACGGACTTTCAGCTCCTCCAAAGGTTTTCGTTTGGGTTCAGGTCTTGAGACCGGCTAGGCCACTCCAGGACCTTGAGATGCTTCTTATGGAGCCACTCCTTAGCTGCCCTGGCTGTGTCCTTCAGGTCGTTGTCATGCTGGAAGACCCAGCCATGGCCCATCTTCAATGGCCTTACTGAGGGAAGGATGTTCTTGGCTAAGATCTCCTGATACATGGACCCATCCATCCTCCCCTCAGGACGGTGCAGTCCTCCTGTCCCCTTTGTCTCCAAAGAATGATGTTTCCACCTCCATGCTTCACGGTAGGGATGATGTTCTTGGGGTTGTCCTCATCCTTCTTCCTCCAAACACGGCGAGTGGAGTTTAGACCAAAAAGTTTGATTTTGGTTTCATCAGACCACATGACCTTCTCCCATTCCTCCTCTGGTCCTTTTCTCTTTCTCTCGGTGGAAGACAGACGCGTTTTCTCTCCCTTCCTCCCTGCTGATCCCTGCTTCTGCTTTTTGTCTGTATTTTTCTCAGAGCCTCGCTTTGAATATCCTCCAAACTTGTAAATTATGGATTTGATCAGCTGGTCTCTCAACGTAATGGATCAAATCTTTTCAATGGGAAGACAGGGTAAAGGAGACCCTCTTGTCCAGACGGGACGTTCTTCTCTGGAAACACAACGGATTCTTGGCCGCAGTTGAAGATTGTGTTCCTGACTACGATGTCAGTCGAGGACGTAGAAGATGTCTACATATTTGGACTTTTGATAACAGGATTCCTGCTTTTTAGAGTTGGTGGTTACCTGACTTATCGAGTGATTCGCAGAACGTGGGCGGCTGTTCAAAGCTTTCCAAAGCTGCCTGCGATGTTGGATGGAGTCTGTAGAGCGATCATTGATGCCCCACGAGGTGAGATCTTGCATGGAGCTCCAGACTGAGGGAGATTCAACGTCGTCTTGAACTTCTTCCATTTCTTATCATTGCTCCAACAGTTGTTGTCTTCTCACCAAGCTGCTCAGTTGTTTTCCTGTAGTCCATCCCAGCCTGGTGCTGGTCCACTATTTTATCCCTGATGTCCTCACACAGCTCTCTGGTCTTGGTCATGGTGGAGAGGTTGGAGATGGTTTGACTGATTGTGTGGACAGCTGTCTTTTATCCAGATAATGAGTTCAAACAGGTGGAGTTAATGCAGGTAATGAGTGGAGAACAGGAGGGCTTCTTAAAGAAGAACCAACAGGTCTAAGAGAACCGGGATTCTTACTGGTTGGTAGGGGATCAAATACTGATGTCATGAAATAAAATGCTGATTAATTACTTAGAAATCACACAATGTGATTTTCTGGATGTTTGTTTTAGATTCTGTGTCTCACAGTTGAAGAGAAGCTCTGATAAAAATTAAAAGACTTCTACGAGTTTTGGAGGTGAGAAAACCTGCAGAATCAGCAGCGTGTCAAATACTTGTTCTCCTGCTGTATGCTCTATCCAGAACTCAAGTATCCTAGCTTAATTTCACCTGATTCGAATTCCATTAAAAAATGTCCTATTAAGCACCTTTTGCCAGCCGATTATTAATCGAAAAAATTGTTGACAGATTAATCAATTAGCAAAATAATCGTTAGTTGCAATCGTTACATCTGCCTGTGGCTAAAGTCCCTACCTTTTTAAAATACTGGTTAATATAGTTGTTCCCAATGGTTTATTCCATGTTTGGTTGATTGGCAACATGGAAGCAATCCGGATCTCTGGATTTTTACTAGACTGACAAACTGACGGAGGCTGATTTTCTGTTCTGGATTTCATACTAGTTTTTATTCCATTTTTGTTTGAAGACCATTTCTTGAGATGTGCGTTTGGCAGTGTGGTATGTCCTGCATTTTAAATAACTTGTTTTGCCAGCTGTGTTTTTTGTCAAAGATTTAAACTTAATAAAAGTTGATAGAAATATGCCAGTCTTGTCTCCTGTCTGTTTTATTTTTTAATTTTTTAAAGAAACAATTGAATCCTCAGTGGAAGGAGGTGCAGAGCTTCTGTGGATAGACAGATTGTTGTCTCTTAACACAGAATCGTCTTTGGGAAATTCAAACAATTAAAGTTTGTTTGCAACTATTTGAAATCTTCAAAGCAAATCAATCTTGTTCTCTTTTAATTTTCCTGCTGCAGACACTTTCTCTGCAGCGACATATGATGGAGAACCTCATCATAGCCAAAGCCAGACAGGATGCTGTATCCTTTGGGAACTTCTTTTGGATGTTCATGAATTTGTTGTTCAACTGAGGGACAGCCAGATTAACTTCTGTGAAGGTTTTCTGTAAGGTTTTATTTTATGATATATTTCTACATCCACACAAATGCAAATAAAGTGTTAAAACTGGTAAACATTTATGGAAACTAAGGTAAAATCTGCAGGTTTTTTTTTTTTTGGGAATTTAGAACATTGAAATTCAGTCATTTCATAGTAAAGATTAAATTGAAGGTGTCTTTAATATGTGTGGACATTCTTCAGATGGATGGAAGTATGCTTGTAAACAAGTTGGGCTGAGAAATACACCTAGAAGAAACTTTGGCAGTCTTGTAGTTGGCCAGAAAACGTATCACCATTCAGAAAACCTTGAGCCCTCCAGCTGTACATGGAGTAGGTCCACGTTTGCCACCAAAGCATCTCTGTCCTGTTGATATGTGGACAAAAGCAGTGTATCCTGAGGTCTGTTCACTTTCCTGATGTTTTTCTGTTATGACCTATGGTTGGCACATTAGACGTTTTGCATTTTGTGGCTTTTCTCAACAATAACACCAGCTCCAGAGGAAGGTGGAGGAAAGGAGACTACGGCTTCAGGAAGAAGCTAACAGGTAAACACATTTTCTTCATCAACATCATTTCTGTGAAGACTTAACTCTAAGTGCAGACTTGAGGTCTTGCTCACCTCTAGGTGAGGAGGTACCTCTGAAACACCTTTTTGCCACAGGTTTTCTACCTCAGATTGGTTGCAGGTCTGTTCAGTGGCATCTATCTAAGCATCGTCATTTGCTATGTTTTGACATAACGTGCCTCATCATTGTTTATTCTCTGTCTGGAAAGTCTAGAGGTCGTATCATTGACCACACACGCATTTTTGGTTGACATCCATATTTAACTAAACTGTCAATAACATCACCCAAGGACATAAATTGCAGATCTGTAACATGCAGTGTGTGTTTGTCTCAACAGGAGGTTGGTTGCATTTGGGGCATTGACTGCAGATGAGCAAGAGCAGCGCCTTCTCTATGCCAATGTACTTGAATATGAGCAGGACCATGTAAGTGTGACAGCAAGCGTTAGACATATATCTGACATCATTATGACCAGGTGGCCAAACTAATTTGCCAAATGTCTATAGGTCACCATAAGTGCCAGAAAAATGTGTTGCTGGATACATTATAAATGCTTTTATAGTCAGGATTTGCACCTGTGCATCTTTGATATCTGATGTGAACTGTTGTATTATTATTTGTTGCATTATTTCCCAATGCTGTATGGGAGGCACTGAGGGAAAATTCGGGAAACATTTAGAAACAAAATTCTGAATTTGTAAATAACGAAACAAATGCAGCTCAAGTAAATTATGTTTAGAAAATAAATTAGCAAAACTATCAAATACCCCTGAGATCAATGGCGGATGCTGGTCTTTCATGGAGGGGAAGCTCAATTTCAAGATCGCTCATTCGCTGATTTCGCTGTCAATCAAAAAGGGATTCAGCCTCAGACAGATCATCCAATCATCATGCAGAAGCTGAGCGTCCGATGGGCGGGACAAAGCCCAGCATTTTTACTTCACTACTGAACTCACTGTTTAAAGCTGTGAAGCTGCAGGAATGAGTGAGAGGAAAGCTGCGTCGTTACCTGAGATAAGAAGTTGATTCTGAACAAAAGTTGAGCGCGTTGTAGCGTATATTTAGTCAATGACATGTACACACAACAGTATATATTTGATCACTTATTTTTTGACATTTTAGGGGAAGCTGAGCTTCCCTTGCAGTCTTAGAACAATCACCACTGCCTGAGATGTATATGTTTTGTATTTGTTTTCTACCTGTGTCATACCAAACTGAAAATAATGCATCTGAAAGAGATGGAGGAAACAAATGATTATTAATTAAAGGCACAAAGAAAAGGCAGCAAGAAATTTAAAACGCCATCTGTTCTGAAACATCTGTACTTGACTATTAGTGTATAACGAGGGTTTTATTGGCAAAGAAGAAAAAATCTGACCTGATAGTAAGTACCCAGTACAGGATGATGGTCCCAGTCTGCACCAATGAGCGCTGGACGGTTTTAATCAATAACATATTTTGGAGGACGTGGGCACCCCAGTAGTATAATTAAAAATTGGGCAATGCAAGTCCACCGCTAATTTTGCATCTTTGTAGTTTTACAAACTCTTGGTGGTTTCCCTATCCAAATAAAACCACAAATTAACTTGTTCAAAGAATCCGATTACGCCACCTCTGGATATCAGAAGCTAAGTAATAAAAGGGGAGAAAGTAGCTGAAGTGATGTCGTATAAAGAGCATGTCACATTTATACCTAGATACTTAAATCCTGTGAGATTAAGTTTGAAAGTTAAATCAGACTGTTGAAGACCACAAACAGCAGTATTTATGGGAAAGCATACACTTTTCTCTGAATTCAATTTATAGCCTGAAAAGGCTACATATAACAGATCTTCTGCAAATAAAGGCAATTTATGTTCAGTCCCATTTTGGAAATTCCCGAATCCGAACCTCTTCAAAACCATAAACAAGTACTCCCACTTCACCCTGTCAATTGCTTTTTCAGCATCGAGGGAAATTACTATTTTTATTTCAGGTAAATCAGAAGAATGCTTAGAATAAATGACATTGAAAAGACTGCGTGTATTAAAAAAGAGTTGGCTCCCTTTGATAAAACCATTTTGCTGTTCAGATACCCAAAGGGAGATCTTTCTCTCATATCAATAAATGCGAAGTAGGCCCTTCCTTATTAAACCTCAAAAACTCATCAATATACTGCCCATGCAGTAATTATCCAATGGGAGGCTCGTACCTATTTGCTTAGTTAAATCCAGGCAGTGTATGTGCACAGGCTGCAGGATGGACTTAAGTACACAATCCTGTGAAGAGATGGAGCCCACTCTGACTCCAGGGTTGTGTATCCTGTGGAGAGTTTCTGTCATCAGTGAATCGCAAAGGTCCTCTAACAACAAAATACTGAGTGGTTATTTTTTTGTGCTTTTAGGATTGGCCCAAACAGTGGAGAGCCAGCATAAAGAAGAATCCTGATTCCTCGTTGGTGTTAGACCTGGTCTCCTACCTGCTCAGGTAATCATTTGCAACACTGTATTCAGAATAACACTGAAGCTTTACTGTGGCTGTGTTATTTTACACTCAGGCGCAAACTAAAGCACGACTTGTTCAGTTTGAAGATGTTCTTCCAGGAACCTTGCATCTACTGAAGCTGTTTTTGTGTGTGTTTACATTGTGGGGTCTGAAGCTTGGGCGGTTCTTTACCCTGAGAGGTTCTTCCTCCAGCTGGACTGTCGTTGCACTCTGAGAACACAGATCATCACAACAGCATTATAACATGCAGCACCAACAACTGTGAAATCAGAACACCACAATATCAATCTTAGATTGTTTCATGGCGGTTATATTTGAAAAGCCTTGGACTGCCGCTCCAAACAGTGTGAAAATGTGATTTTTAATGAACTGGAAGACTAACCACACATAGACCCACAGGGTGTCTGCTTCCCTTCAAACTCCTAACGAATGAACAACAATCCTGGCCAGTTGTAAGATCCATGACCAGTTTTGACTTTACAGGTTTGATAAGAGCATTACTGCATCTGCAAAACACTGAAAGGGAAGGTTCCCGCTTTCTTTAGACTTTACAATACTTTATTGTCCCCAAGGGGCGATTAATTTACATCAGAGTCCACAAGTCAACGCACACACAAAATAAAAAAGAACATTCAAACAACCTTACAGGATAATATCAGGATAATATCAGAACTCTAGGCAACACAACTATCAGAAATTATTTTAAAAACCTAAAAGCTAAGGGAATAAAAGACCGTATCGTAAGTATCTGTTAGATCTTCCTTTCTGGGCATGTGTAAACCTCCTTCTTGATGGTTGGAGCCTGAACTGGGTGTGCAAAGGATCATAGAGAACTGATGTTGTCCTCTTAATCACTGTTGTTCTGAAGACCAGATTAAGGTTTCTCAGATCAGCACCAAGAATCTTAGTACAGACAGTAACTACACCTAATAACTTTTTTTGTTTGGCAAGCTGAGGTTACCAAACCAGCACATCATTCCAAAAGTTGAAACAGATTCAATAAAGGGAAAATAAAACATTAAATTTCCTTAGAAGAACAGCCCCTGGTTGGCCTTCTTACAGAGGGCGAAGGATCAGCCAATCTCCTGGCTAATATGTGGGGCTGCATGCAATTGAAGGCTGAAGAAAAGTCAATAAAACATAGATGTGCATATGATTTTGTGCCCTCTAAATGCCAACAACATACTTCAAGAGCGTAGCAGTAGCATCATCCACCCCTTTTCTTGCCTGATAAGCAAATTGGAGTGGGTCGATTTTGCTCTGCACTGTCTGCACTAGTTTTCTCTTAACTATCTGTTCAAATAATTTCATCACAAGAGATGTGAGGGCCACTGGTCGATAATCATTTAGCGCTTTTGGGGATTTAACTTTAGCTACTGGTATAATAATGAAATGCTTCCATATTGCAGGAACTTTTTTTTGTGTGAAAGAGCTCTGAAAGATCGATGTAAAAATGCCACACATGAAGGGGGCACAATGTTTAAGTAAGTGGCCAATAATACAATCTGAGCCATGGCTTTTCCTAGTATTTATCTCTTCAAACGTCCTCCAAATCCTAGATCTTCAATACAGATCTTACTACCTTCTGACACAGTCTTGTATTCTAGCTAGTGTTTTGTAAAGTCACCAGAATCAAATGTGAGATAAAATTGGTTTAGCTCTTTGGCAAGAGCGAGGTCAGAGTGTTTGGAGTAAGACAGCCCTAATTGCTTGTCCTGTAGACAAGTCATGGATTATTACCGCTCTCATGTTCCTCCTGAACTTTATCTCTGTATTTAATCTTGGCCATCTTTATTTTCCTTTTCAGTAACTTCTGAGCATTTTTATATAGATTCATATTCCCCTCTTTAAAAGTCAATTTTTTCCCATTTAAGGCAACTTTTAAAGATTTACTGACCGAGGGCTTGTTATTAAGGTATAATGTAATCATTTTCTGGTGGATGATGCTATTTTCACAGAAAGTGAACATTTATACAATACCCCATTATGGCTTGTTGGGGATTTAACATACTGGAAAAAATGAGGCAAAGACATCTTGAGGCAACAAGAATTGAAAACTCCCATAAAAAATGTGGAGCATCAGGAGAGATACTTTGCAGATCATAAAAATGATCTGCAGTAGTAGATGTAGCATTTACCATGTTTACCTTCAGATAAATATACACCACAGTTATAAATATCTGGGAGATTTCTCTTGGGAGATAAAAAGGGCGAAGAGAAACATAAAAGTTCAACATCAGGAGAGCAGAAGGACTTCCTTATCCTGACATTGGTGCAGTAGCATGAATTTACAGATAGGCCCACGCCCCCTCCATGTGATTTGCCGGTAAGCTGTCCATCACGATCAAGGCAAACTGGTTGGCCGAATCCACCAAGCTCATAGTCCTGACTCCAATCATCAGCTGTCAGCAAAGTTTCTGTAAGGGCAATCACACAAATGTTTTTGAATTCTGGTTCAAGCCAGGTCTGCAACATACTCCTCCTTTCCGACCCCGCTTCCTCATTTGTCTCAGCGCCACTCTGCTACTGCCAGGTCCGAGCCGATTCCCTCCACCGCCTCCACTCTTTTGCACGCTATCCAGGCAGTTCCGACACTCCAAACATCTCCGATGAATTTCAGGGGACATGCCGACTGGTAGATCTCCAGCAGCAGAGTTCCTGTATTTAATAAGAAAATCACGGCTCTTCTGGAGTCATTCAGGCCTTTGTATGCCATCCAGGTGGTTCAGAAACTCTACATATGGGCGTGGCGCTGGTGGTGTAGGGGTTACATAGTCCTCAATGCGGCCGTCCTGGCAACCTTTGCCAAATGTCTCCCCCTCTCTCTGCCCCTCTTTCCTGTCTGCCTACTCTCGAAAAATGAAAAATAAAGGCCTCTAGTGCCCGAAAAAATATCTTTAGAAACTCTACATATCCCTGATGAGTTCCAGGGAGGAATCTGGCTAGTGGTTACCCAGCAGCTGAGCTCCTGCATCCAATGAGGAAATCATGGCTATACTGAAGTCACTCAAGTTGGTTAACATAAGAGTTCAAATATTCATTAAAAAGACACTTAGAAATACTGCCAAATCCTTAATGGGTCAGTTATAAAGTCCACATTAGTAAAAACACAACTCATTAACGAAGCACAGAACGCGAACACAACCGCTGCTGCATGTCACCACAGCAAGGCAGCGCCATCCTTTGCTTTGTGTTTAACTCGGGACGCTGCAACCCGAACACACACTGATAGTGAATTCTTTATTAAATATCTCCACAAAAGTGGATTTTCTGGAACTGAGCGGCTCAGGGTGGCAGTATGTTGGAGTAGCTGCATTACTGTTGCCTTCATTCTGATTATTATTTTATAAACACCGTAATTCTTCCTTTTCAGGCTGAAACAATGCTTTGTGCAGCTGGATCTCTGTAATAGGTCTCATCATTGTTAGATATGAGACCCACCACAGTGGTGTCGTCTGTGAAGTTTGCGGACACCACTGTGGTGGGTGTCAAATCAAACAACGCTCCTCTCTGCATACAGGTGGAGGTGGTGGAGCATGTGGACAGCATAGAGTTCCTGGGCATTCACATCTCCTCTGACCTCTCCTGGACTGTGAACACCTCCCACCTGGTAAAGAAGGCCCAACAACGGCTCTTCTTTCTCAGAAAGCTGAAACGGACTGGTCTCTCTACTCAGCTGTTCACAAACCTTTACCGGGCCACAATTGAAAACATCCTGTGCCTCAGTGTGACAGTGTGGTATGGGAGCTGCGCCACAGGAGAGAAAGGACTTAGCACGGGTGGTGAAGACAGCACAGGGGATTGTGGGATGTCGTCTACCAGGTCTGGACTTGATTTATGCTGCACGAGTCCAGAAAAGGACCAGACACCTTACTATAGACCACACCCACCTGGACGCTGTTTGTCCCACTTCCTTCAGGAAGACGATTCAGGAACGCGTTCGCTACCAAAGCAGTGAAGGCCGCAGTCCTACTGCAGGCAGACACTCAACATCCCTGCTAACAATCAGACAACCAGCCCATCTGTTTCAGCACAAGCTGAACTTTATGTAAATACTACATACTTCATGCCACATTGCATGTACACATGATCTCTTTTTCTACAAGTGTTTCTAGATTTTGTAAATTGTGTCTATAACCTACATGTGTGTCTTTTGAGCCGGGTCTCAGCCAAATTTCATTATGGTTACATAATGACAATAAAGAATCTTGAATCTCGGTAGAATGGAGAACAAGATCCAGCTGAAATTTATAAAAGATGTGTGGTCAGGGATGAAAAGGATGACAGGGTAGAGGAGTATAAATACTTCGGACAACAGACTGGCTGATACAAGCACTAACCTTATTTGACAGAACACCACTTTTATACAAAATAAACACAAACACATTCTCTTTATTGAACAAAAATAATTCCTTCTTGCAACCAAACTATTCCGGCACAACAAACTTTTTACCTAACTAGAACACTCACTAAACTGCTGTTGTGATTATGAATCTGAGAATATTATTTAATATTTTTTATTAATATTTTAATATTTTATCAAATAATATTTGGGTCTGTTAAGGGTTGTCCTGTGAATACCAGCCCAGTAAAGTGATGGTATTAGGACAAAATAGAAAGGTGTGAGACGAGCTCTGACATTATTGAACAGCATAAACTCTGCACATATATGGAATAAATTCACACAATTTCTTAAAATACAAGAATTTATTAACAAAAATAAGTCAACTTAAAGTCAAACATATTTCAATCAACAAACTCTTTACTTTGCTAAAACAATCCAACTAAACTACCAATCAGAATTAAAGAATAATGAAGACTAATGGACTATGTACAATATAAACAAATTGATTAAAGATGATTAGAAATTATGACCAAAAGAGTGATGCAACATTACCATGCAATGTTTATGTTTGAGAACCAAGGATTACAGGTCCTTCTCAAAATATTAGCATATTGTGATAAAGTTCATTATTTTCCATAATGTCATGATGAAAATGTAACATTCATATATTTTAGATTCATTGCACACTAACTGAAATATTTCAGGTGTTTTATTGTCTTAATACAGATGATTTTGGCAAACAGCTCATGAAAACCCAAAATTCCTATCTCACAAAATTAGCATATCATTAAAAGGGTCTCTAAACGAGCTATGAACCTAATCATCTGAATCAACGAGTTAACTCTAAACACCTGCAAAAGATTCCTGAGGCCTTTAAAACTCCCAGCCTGGTTCATCACTCAAAACCCCAATCATGGGTAAGACTGCCGACCTGACTGCTGTCCAGAAGGCCACTATTGACACCCTCAAGCAAGAGGGTAAGACACAGAAAGACATTTCTGAACGAATAGGCTGTTCCCAGAGTGCTGTATCAAGGCACCTCAGTGGGAAGTCTGTGGGAAGGAAAAAGTGTGGCAGAAAACGCTGCACAACGAGAAGAGGTGACCGGACCCTGAGGAAGATTGTGGAGAAGGGCCGATTCCAGACCTTGGGGGACCTGCAGAAGCAGTGGACTGAGTCTGGAGTAGAAACATCCAGAGTCACCGTGCACAGGCGTGTGCAGGAAATGGGCTACAGGTGCCGCATTCCCCAGGTCAAGCCACTTTTGAACCAGAAACAGCGGCAGAAGCGCCTGACCTGGGCTACAGAGAAGCAGCACTGGACTGTTGCTCAGTGGTCCAAAGTACTTTTTTCGGATGAAAGCAAATTCTGCATGTCATTCGGAAATCAAGGTGCCAGAGTCTGGAGGAAGACTGGGGAGAAGGAAATGCCAAAATGCCAGAAGTCCAGTGTCAAGTACCCACAGTCAGTGATGGTCTGGGGTGCCGTGTCAGCTGCTGGTGTTGGTCCACTGTGTTTTATCAAGGGCAGGGTCAATGCAGCTAGCTATCAGGAGATTTTGGAGAACTTCATGCTTCCATCTGCTGAAAAGCTTTATGGAGATGAAGATTTCATTTTTCAGCACGACCTGGCACCTGCTCACAGTGCCAAAACCACTGGTAAATGGTTTACTGACCATGGTATCACTGTGCTCAATTGGCCTGCCAACTCTCCTGACTTGAACCCCATAGAGAATCTGTGGGATATTGTGAAGAGAACGTTGAGAGACTCAAGACCCAACACTCTGGATGAGCTAAAGGCCGCTATCGAAGCATCCTGGGCCTCCATAAGACCTCAGCAGTGCCACAGGCTGATTGCCTCCATGCCACGCCGCATTGAAGCAGTCATTTCTGCAAAAGGATTCCCGACCAAGTATTGAGTGCATAACTGTACATGATTATTTGAAGGTTGATGTTTTTTGTATTAAAAACACTTTTATTTTATTGGTCGGATGAAATATGCTAATTTTGTGAGATAGGAATTTTGGGTTTTCATGAGCTGTATGCCAAAATCATCTGTATTAAGACAATAAAAGACCTGAAATATTTCAGTTAGTGTGCAATGAATCTAAAATATATGAATGTTAAATTTTCATCATTACATTATGGAAAATAATGAACTTTATCACAATATGCTAATATTTTGAGAAGGACCTGTATCTTGAAGAATCTGGAAGTTAAGTAAAGTTAGTCTTGGAACTAACTTAGAAAATAATCAGCAAACGTTTAGACAACCATTCACAATGAAAGATCAGATTAAATATTATTTTAATAAAATAATGTTTTAAAGAAGGATCTGCTGAATAAAACCAACCTTCTGGATGACTAATTCTCAACGGTGTCTAATTAGCTGCCTTTATTTATTAAAATATTTAAAGAAATATTATTAAGGTAAGGTAAGTTTATATAGCGTTTTTCCAGCAACAAGACACTAAAAGTGCTGTACATACAATTACAAAGCAAATAAATACACAGAAAAACAAATCATATGATAAAATCAAACAGAGGTAATTTAAAAAAAGTAAAGTAAAATAAAATAAAGAGAATAGAATAGAATGATGGACAAGAAAATGAAAGGAAAGTTGGACTGAAAACTTAACTAATAACAGTGGCCCAGTCAAAGGCCACTCTAAACAAATAAGTTTTTAATCTTGATTTAAAGCAACTTAGGGTTTCGGTGCTTTTACAATTTTCTGGGAGTTTATTCCAGATTAGTGGAGCATAAGAACTAAAACTGCTTCTCCATGTTTGGTTCTGGTTCTGTTTCTGCAGAGTAGATTTGAGCCAGAAGACCTGAGAAGTCTGGCTGGTTGATCCACTGACAAGTCTGTAATGTATTTTGGTGCTAAGCCATTCAGTGATTTATAGACTAACAGAAGTATTTTAAAGTCTATTCTCTGAGCTACAGGGAGCCAGTGTAAGGACTTTAGAACCAGGCCGATGTTCTCCACTTTCTTAGTTCTAGTGAGGACGCGGGCAGCAGCGTTCTGGATCAACTGCAGCTGTCTGATCCACTTTTTAGGCAGACCTGTGAAGACACCGTTGCAGTAATCAATTCTACTAAAGATGAACGCATGAATTAGTTTTTCAAGGTCCTGCTGAGACATTAGTCCTTTAATCCTGGAGATGTTCTTTAGGTGATAGAAGGCCGACCTTGTTACTGTCTTTATGTTCCTCTGAAGGTTCAGGTCTGAGTCCATCACTACATCCAGGTTTCCAGCCTGACTGGTGGTTTCTAGCTGTATTAACTGAAGCTGTGTGATAACTTTTAAACGTTCTTCCTTTGGTCCAAAGATTATTACTTCAGTTTTGTTTTGATTCAGCTGAAGATAATTTAGGCCCATCCATGCATTGATTTCTTCTAAGCATTTACCCAGCGCTTGAATGGGTTCATGGTCACCTGGTGACATCGTAACGTATAGCTGTGTGTCGTCTGCATAGTTATGATAACTTACGTTGTTTATTAAAATCTGAGTTAGGGGGAGCATGTAGATATTGAATAGGAGGGGCCCTAAGATGGACCCTTGGGGAACGCCACATGTTATTTTTGTGTCTCTGATGTAAAGTTACCTACTGACACAAAAAAGTCCCTGTTCTTCAAGTACGATTTAAACCAGCTGAGTGCTGGACCAGAAAGGCCGACCCAGTTTTCCAGGCGCTCTAATAAAATGGAGTGATCAACAGTGTCGAATGCTGCACTAAGGTCCAATAATACCAGCACTGTGGTTCTTCCACAGTCTGCATTTATACGGATGTCATTGAACACCTTGACAAGAGCAGTCTCTGTACTGTGGTGAGCAGGAAATCTGACTGGAAGACATCGAAGCGGTTGGTCGTTGTTAGGAAGTTGTTTAACTGTTGAAACGCAGCTTTTTCAATAATCTTACTGATGAAGGAGAGGTTTGATATAGGCCTGTAGTTCTGTAGTAGCAGCTTGTCCAAGTTGCTCTTTTTCAATAGAGGTTTGATAATTGCTGTTTTCAGGGGCTGGGGGTAAACACCTGACAAAAGGGACATGTTTATTATTTGTGTTAAATCAGATGTTATTACAGGCAAAACTTTCTGAAGGAAAGCTGTGGGTAAAACATCGAGACAACAGGAAGAAGAGCTTAGTTGCTGTACGATTTCTTCTAAGATTTTGCAGTTTATTTGGTGAAATTGGGAAATTTTGTCAAAATCGGTTCTAGTTGGAGACAACATTGGTCCTGGAGTTGATGTGGATGTGCTGACTGCCTCTCTGATCTTTTATTTTGGAAAAGAGACAAATCTTTCTGGAGAAATGGGGCTTAATGGTGTTTACTTAGTTATTAAATTTAGTAAAATGATGTTCAGGGACTATTATTTACTGGTTTGAAAACTAACCTTTCTGGGTAAATATTATTTAGCAGCAGCACGTGTTCTTAGATGTTAGCAGTTAAAGCTAACAAAGTAGCTAATAGCTTAGCACCAGAATCAAACACACACCTTTAAAATACCGTCAATAAAAGGGTTAAAATGCATAAGCGCGAGCGGCGCGTTATGATCAATCTTCTGTGTTTAATATCACCCTTTAAATAAAGTTTGTCTTAACTTTAAAACATACAAACAAAGAACAAAGAATCCCCCAGTGGGCCCACCACCTGCAGGGGGAACCGTGAGGGACCGGTGCAAAGAGGATTGGGTGGCGGACGAAGGTGCAGACCTCGGCGGCCCGATCCCCGGATGCTTAGGCTGGCTCTAGGGACGTGGAATGTCACCTCGCTGGGGGGGAAGGAGCCTGAGCTTGTGCGGGAGGTCGAGAGATATCGACTAGAAATAGTCGGGCTCGCCTCCACGCACAGCGTGGGCTCTGGAACCCATCTCCTTGAGAGGGGTTGGACTCTCTTCTACTCTGGAGTGGCCCACGGGGAGAGGCGGCGGGCTGGGGTGGGTTTGCTTGTTGCCCCCCAGCTCAGCCGTCTCGTGTTGGGGTTTACCCCAGTGGATGAGAGGGTCGTATCCCTGCGCCTTCGGGTAGGGGAGAGGTCTCTGACTATCATTTCAGCCTACGGGCCGCGTGGTAGTGCAGAGTACCCGTCCTTCTTGGCGTCCCTGTCGGGGGTGCTGGATAGTGCCCCTCCCGGGGACTCCATTATTCTGCTGGGGGACTTCAACGCCCACGTGGGAAATGACAGTGACACCTGGAGAGGCGGAGGAATGGCCTCCCCGATCTGAATCCGAGTGGTGTTTTGTTATTGGACTTCTGTGCTAGTCACGGATTGTCCATAACGAACACAATGTTCAAACATAAGGGTGTCCATCAGTGCACTTGGCACCAGGACACCCTAGGCAGGAGGTCGATGACTTTGTTGTCGTATCATCAGACCTTCGGCCGCATGTTTTGGACACTCGGGTGAAGAGAGGGGCTGAGCTGTCCACTGATCATCACCTGGTGGTGAGTTGGATCCGCTGGAGGAGGAGAAAGCCAGACAGACTTGGCAGGCCCAAGCGCATAGTGAGGGTCTGCTGGGAACGCCTGGCGGAGCCCTCGGCCAGGGATGTATTCAACTCCCACCTCCGGGAGAGCTTCGACCAGATCCCGGGGGATGTTGGCGACATAGAGTCCGAGTGGACCATGTTTTCCGCATCTATTGTCGATGCTGCCGCCCATAGCTGCGGCCGTAAGGTCTGCAGTGCCTGTCCTGGCGGCAATCCCAGAACCCGGTGGTGGACACTGGCAGTAAGGGATGTTGTTAAGCTGAAGAAGGAGTCCTATCGGCTGTGGTTGGCTTGTGGGACTCCTGAGGCGGCTGACGGGTACCGTGAGGCCAAGCGTGCTGCGGCCCGGGCTGTGGCAGAGGCAAAAACTCGGGCCTGGGAAGAGTTCGGTGAGGCCATGGAGAAGGAGTACCGGTTGGCCTCGAAGCGATTCTGGCAAACCGTCCGGCGCCTCAGGAGGGGGAAGCAGTGCTTTGCCAACACTGTTTACAGTGGGGGCGGGAGACTGCTGACCTCGACTGAGGACATTATCGGGCGGTGGAAGGAGTACTTCGAGGATCTCCTCAATCCTGCCATCACGCATTCCGTGGTGGAAACAGAGGCTGGGGACTCTGGGTTGGACTCTTTCATCACCCAGGCTGAAGTCACCGAGGTGGTTAAAAAGCTCCGCGGTGGCAGGGCTTCGGGGGTGGATGAGATCAGCCCTGAGCGGAGCGGAGTTTGGTCCGCATTGCTGGCACTAAGTCGGACCTGTTCCCAGTGCATGTTGGACTCCGGCAGGGCTGCCCTTTGTCGCTGGTCCTGTTCATAACTTTTATGGACAGGATTTCTAGATGCAGCCAAGGGCCGGAGGGGGTCTGGTTTGGGGACCAGTGGATTTCGTCTCTTCTTTTTGCGGATGACGTGGTACTGCTGGCCCCCTATAGCCAAGACCTACAGCATGCGCTGTGGCGGTTCGCAGCCAAGTGTGAAGCGGCTGGGATGAGGATCAGCTCCTCCAAGTCCGAGGCCATGGTACTCGACCGGAAAAGGGTGGCTTGTCCTCTTCAGGTTGGAGGGGAGTCCCTGCCTCAAGTGGAGGAGTTTAAGTATCTCGGGGTCTTGTTCACAAGTGAGGGAAGAATGGAGCGGGAGATCGACAGACGGATCGGTGCGGCTGCCACAGTAATGGGGGCGCTGTGCCGGTCCATTGTGGTGAAGAGAGAGCTGAGCCGAAAAGCAAAGCTCTCAATTTACTGGTCGGTCTACGTTCCTACCCTTCACCTATGGCCATGAACTTTGGGTCATGACCGAAAGAACGAGATCACGGATACAAGCGGCTGAAATGAGCTTCCTCCGTAGGGTGGCCGGGCACTCCCTTAGAGATAGGGTGAGGAGCTCGGCCATCCGGGAGGGGCTCGGAGTAGAGCCGCTGCTCCTCCACATCGAGAGGAGCCAGTTGAGGTGGCTCGGGCATCTGTACCGGATGCCTCCTGGACGCCTTCCTCGGGAGGTGTTCCAGGCACGTCCCACCGGGAGGAGGCCCAGGGGACGGCCCAGGACACGCTGGAGGGACTTGTCTCTCGGCTGGCCTGGGAACGCCTTGGGCTCCCCCTGGAGGAACTGGAGGAGGTGTCTGGAGAGAGGGACGTCTGGGCGTCTCTGCTGAGTCTGCTGCCCCCGCGACCCGGTCCTGGATAAGCAGAAGACGACGAACGAACGAAACAAAGAACACAAAACTGAACACGTGTGCTGCAGATATTCTGCTAGCACCAAGATAGCTGAGTTCAACGCAAACAAAACTAAACTTCTTAAAATGAAAAACGTTCAGATCATAAATCTATTACTCTGCCCAAACCCTAACCTCGTATGATCCGTGCTGAGCAGTTGTCCGGGCGACGGCGAAGTTTGACGAAACATCCACTTTGAACGAAGGTTAGCTTCTGCTGACTCTTTAATGAGGCTTCGTTGGGGGGGCCTCGCTTTTGGGCCGTCCAAGCTGCACGTTACCACGGTGATGGGGCTCCAGTTGTCCTCCTTTCAGACCGGGAAAACCGCTCCACTCAGCTTCGTAGAGACCGCGTCTCTGCAAGGATTCTCTGGAACACAGTTTGCTTCTGCAGGCCTCAGAGAGAAAGTCAAGCAATGCTTATACATTAATTTCCCTTTAATATGAATGAATACCGGATACACAAACAGTGATTCATCCGTACTTAACTTTATGCATATGATCATGTGATCATATGACACTCTCGGATCCAGTTGAGGAGTTATGTCTGTTTGCCAGCAAAGAGACATTAGCTCGCCGGGTCTCTCTGTCCAGGTCCCTGTGTGACCTGTGTAGAAAACAAATGTATGTTACGGCCCCCACAGGTCTAGGGGTTCAGGGGCGGTAACATAATGATGTGCCCAGAGGAAACAAGTAGAATGGAAAAGGATTTATTACAAAAGAGGGTTTCACAAAGCCAAAACACAATACAATTTTACCCAAGTAACACAAAAAAAAAAAAACACAGAGGGCTAAACAGCCTGAGGAATATTAAGTGCAAAGTAAATCCCAAATATGTCACAGTGGCTTTGCCGAATTCACACTTCGCAAGATTAAGGGTCAAGGAGGCTTGGGCCAAACTGTGAAATATTTGATATAATGTTTGCAAATGTTCCTGCCAGGTTTCAGTATACACCACTAGATCGTCTAAATAAGCACTGCAGTTAGGGATGCCCCGCAATACTGTATTTATCAGCCTTTGAAAAGTAGCTGTAGCGTTATACATACCAAATGCCATGACAGCATATTGCAAAAAGTCATCTGGGGTCACAAAAGCTGAAATGTTAGAAGCTCTTTCAGTCAAGGGGACTTGCCAATAACCCTTGAGAAGGTCCAACTTTGTAACATGTTTGGCAGCTCCGATATTATCCACTCAGTCTTTAATCCTGGGGAGAGGATAGGCATCAGGCACGGTGATAGAATTTACCTTACGAAAGTCAGCGATAAAGCGTGGCAAACCATCCGACTTAGTTTCTAGCATACAAGGTGAGCTCCAGGGACTTTGACTGGATTTCGCTAAACCATGTTCCTGCAGGTATTCAGTTTCTTGTTTAATTAGAGAACGTTTTGTGGGGTTAGCACGATAAGGATGCTGTTTGATTGGCTTTGCATTTTTAACATCTATGTCATGTTCTAGAACTGTTGTACGTGTTGGTACATCACTAAATAAGCATGTGTACGCCTTAATTAGGACCATTATATCCTTTTGTTGTTCAAGGGATAAATGGTCAAGCTGGCTCTGCAGAGATTTCATCATGTCTGAGTTTATAAGGCGGGGGCTAGAACAGATGGGATAATTCATTCTTAGGCCATTAGCATTGTTTAGCTCATCTGCTTCTAGTTGAGCTGTGACCGCAACTGGAGCATACACCCCACTAGGTTCTGGAGCAGGTTGAGAGTGGTACAATTTAAGCATGTTCACATGGCAAACACGAGTTTTGCGCCGCCGATTAGGGGTACCAATGACATAATCATCTCCTCTACTCTCTCTGGAATTTCATAAGGGCCATCAAATTCTGAAGACAAGGCAGAGCCAGGAACAGGTAGGACTGCAGCAACCTGATCTCCTACTTGAAAAACTCTTTTGACAGAGGTTTTATCATAGTGACGCTTCATTCTTCCTTGAGAGTCAATTAAATGCTTCTTAGCTAGAGCATTAGCTTGACCCAGGTGCTCCCGAAAAGCTTGCACATACTTAATCACACTCTTCGTAGAACCTTCTGCAGGAACTAAGAAGGTTTCTTTTAAAGCTCTTAAAGGGCCCTGTGGTGTGTGTCCAAATACTAGTTTTGCTGGACTGAAACCAAGGGATTCCTGAACAGCCTCTCTAGCAGCAAACAATGCAAATGGAACCACCTCATCTCAACTTCTTTCAGTTTCCAGACAGTATTTGCGTAGCATTGACTTTAAGGTCAAATGCCAATGTTCCAAAACCCCTTGGGACTCTGGGTGGTAAGCAGATGAAACAACATGCTTAATGTTTAAGGTTTTAGCTACCTGTCTGAACAACGTGGACTGAAAATTTGTTCCTTGGTCTGTAGAGTTATAGGTAAGCTAAACACAGAAAAGAACTTTGTCAGGGCCTTAACCACAGATTTGGCTGTAATCTTGTTCAAAGGGATGGCTTCTGGGAATCGAGTGGCGGCACACATAATTGTGAGCAAATATTGATTTCCATACTTTGTTCGGGGTAAAAGTCCAACACAGTCTACTATGACGTGGTCAAATGGGTGGTCTATCACCGGAATCGGGCACAAAGGAGCAGGTGGTATTACCTGATTTGGTTTACCCGTAATTTGGCACACTTGACAACTACGACAGAACTTTGAAAGGTCATGTTTCAAACCAGGCCAGAAAAAATACTTTAACAGAAGTTGGTATGTTTTGGTAACACCTAAGGGACCAGACCACTGGCTTTCATGAGCCAGAGATAGAACTTTCTGTCTATACGTGGTTGGTATAACTATCTGCTTAATTTTACTCCAGTCTGAACTTCCCGCACCTGATGAAGACCACTGATGCATTAAGACACTCTGTTCCACAATGTAAGCTTGTTTCTCTTTATTGGCTTGTTCAACACTTACCACATTCTTGAAACATCTTTGTAATGCTGACGACAAATGATGTCTGGTCAGGGGGATGGACGCTTTTTCCCAGAGTGGACTAGGCTCCTCCAACACCACCGAATCTGGAAGTAACGTCATGTTGTTACTTTTGGGTTGTGCATCACCCTCACTAGAAAATGGAGACATAAAAACAGAATCAGAAATGGAAATCTCTGGGTCCTTACGTGCCTGTGCACGGGTGACCACACAGGCTGGGTACAGCCCGGGGTCTGAAGAGTCTGGGGTTGTCTGATTTAAGGGGTTGTATAAAACCTCCAAACTTGGGAGTACTAGACCTCCAGCAGTGTCGTTCCTCATTAACATAGCCACACCATCTATAGGCAAATCTGGGCAAACAGCAACAGGAAAATATCCTGTGATAAGTTTTGATTTTACGTAAACTCTGTGGACTGGTCTTGGAGCATAACCCATCTCTATGTTTTAACCATCTGGGACGGCAGCAGAGTTAACAGGTTTCTTTTCATTAACAATGAAAGATGACTTATGGGTAAGCACATACTCACCAGCAAGAACAGCAGCCGATGCTAGAGTGGTCACCTTCTGCTCATTCAAATACAACACCACCCGTTCCGGAACTTCTTAAAGTCTTCCAACAGTATCAACTCACGCAAAGTGTCATAGTTGTTGACCTTGGATGCAGCACACCATTTATCAAAGAGAATGCCTTTCTCCCTGGCAAACTCAACATGTGTTTGCCCAGCAGTTTTCTTTTGTTTTCGAAACCTCTGTCTATAAGCTTCTGGGACCAACTCATAAGATTGTAAGACAGCAATTTTAACCAGATCGTAATCTAAGCAATTTTAAAGGAAGCGCTGCCAATACCTCGTGAGCTTTACCAGAAAACTTACATTGTGACAAAAGAGGCCAGGTTTCCCTAGGCCATTGCAAAGTACCAGCAAGGCATTCAAATGCTGAAAAATAGGAATCAACCTCAGAATCTCTGAAAGCAGGTACTAAGGAAATACACTTACTGATGTCAAATGGCATAGCGGACATAGAGGTGGAACCTGGTGTGACAGAGGCAGAGGGGCTCGAGTCTGGGCCTCCAGCTGGAGTCTGCGCAGCTTTACAGCTTTATTAGCCTCTTTTTCCAGCCTCCTGATCTCATGCTCCTGGTGAGCTTTTCTGTCCTGGGCCTTTTCCTCAGCCTCCATTTGGAGACGTGCCAACTGCACCTTCAAATGAGCTCCATCTCGTCCTTCTGAACACACAGAAGACAGTAGATCATAGCGAGGGGGGAGTGTGAGGTGTATTCCCCTGGTCACTCACTACTGCCTCCCCTCTAGGACCATCTTTGAGGTCCTCCACAGACAATACCTTTTGGGTCGGCACTGAAGCAGCCTCAAGCAGATCAGGCTCTCTAAACACACCAACCTCCACCAACTTATCCACTATCAGAGCCTTTAGGTCACCTTTAAGGACCTGTTTTGGGACCTGGAGCTTAAAGTGCCACACAATTTGCAGCAATTCGCACTTGCGGCAAATATCAATAAGCACAAGAGAGGGATCAGCAAAAAAGCGCTCCAGACTGAATGAAACTGACATGGTTGCTGGATACAGACAGAAAATTCCTGTAACTTTGGACACAGGGAACCTCTTTAACGAGGAATCCCGGACCCAGGACCTCTCGCACCTTCAGCTAACCTCCGAAGCTGTTGGGGGGGGGGGGGGGCTCGCTGTCAGGCCGACCAAGCTGCACGTAACCGCGGTGATGGGGCTCCTGTTGTCCTCCTTTCACACCTGGAAAACCGCTCCAGTCGGCAGCGTCTGCAGGGAATTCTCTGGAACACAGTTTGCTTCTGCAGGCCTCAGAGAGAAAGTCAAGCATTGCTTATACCTTAATTTCCCTTTTATATGAATGAATACCGGATACTCGTACTCGTCGTCTTCCGCTTATCCGGGACCGGGTCGTGGGGGCAGCAGACTCAGCAGAGACGCCCAGACGTCCCTCTCCCCAGACACCTCCTCCAGCTCCTCCGGGGGGAGCCCAAGGTGTTCCCAGGCCAGCCGAGAGACATAGTCCCTCCAGCGTGTCCTGGGCCTCCTCCCGGTGGGACGTGCCTGGAACACCTCCCGAGGTAGGCGTCCAGGAGGCATCCGGTATAGATGCCCGAGCCACCTCAACTGGCTCCTCTCGATGTGGAGGAGCAGCGGCTCTACTCCGAGCTCCTCCAGGATGGCCGAGCTCCTCACCCTATCTCTAAGGGAGCGCCCGGCCACCCTACGGAGGAAGCTCATTTCAGCCGCTTGTATCCGGGATCTCGTTCTTTCGGTCATGACCCACAGTTCATGGCCATAGGTGAGGGTAGGAACGTAGACCAACTGGTAAATCGAGAGCTTTGCTTTTCAGCTCAGTTCTCTCTTCACCACAACAGATCGGCACAGCGACCCATTACTGCAGCAGCCGCACCGATCCGTGTGTCAATCTGCTCCATTCCTCCCTCACTCGTGAACAAGACCCTGAGATACTTAAACTCCTCCACTTGAGGCAGTGAATACCGGGTACACAAACAGTTTTTCATCCGTACTTAACTCAGTGCATATAATCGATGATCGTATGACACTCTAGGATCCAGTTTGAAGAGTTTGTCTGTTTGCCAGCAAAGAGACATTAGCGTGCTGGGTCTCTCTCTGTCCAGGTCCCTGTGTGACCCGCGTAGAAGAGAAAGACTAGCGGGAGAAGTGGGGGTTTTATACAGCCAGTGGCATCATGCAGAAGGATCACCTCACAGTGAAAACACAGAAAATACCATTTATTTGTAGCAGTTATTCAGTTGGGGAGAAAAGTATTGTTTAGAGATGTATTTTCTATTATTTTACATTTGGTAATAGAAGACATGTGGTCGTCACCATAGAAAAGTAAAAAATGTAAATTTTAAAAACTTCTGTTTACATTTATTTTATAGCAATGTTTATAGGTGACAATAACTCTGGCACCAGTGATTTTATTAAAAACAATTATTTATTCAATATGAGACTTTTTCCAGAATGAATGAATATCCTCTAAGGGTACTGTTATAAATAGATGATAGAAGCCATATATTCATCTATCATTTAGAGTTTTATTGTCAATTTTAAAAGCAGCTTAGTCTTTCAGAGAACGGTGAGACGTAACGTTTATTCTCCATCCTCAGCCGATCTGACCACCCAGTGGTGAAGCTGCTGAAGAAACATCAGTACAGAATTTACAACAAGCTTTACCCCATCGTGAGTAAAAGCCTTCCTCAGAGTCCCGCCTTGTTGCTGAGACCTTCACGCAGCGTTCACAATCTGCTTCACCCAGGTAAGAACTGATGATTCAGTCAGGTGTTTGTGAGCGGGTCCAAACAGTTGAAGCCGAGTTAATTCAGGCCAAATATTCCATTTTATAATGACTGATCCCTGAATATAGGTTTCTGTTCAGGTGAAAGTAGCAAATGTTGTTTTAATGTGCTTCACAGATTTAAATGTTCCATCAGTGAATTGTAGTGATTTTCACATAAAGGATGCTTTAAGAAACACATTTAGAATCACTTCAAAAAGTTCATTTCATGTCCTTTTTCAGCTGCCAAATGGCATCTCTTGTCACATGTTTTGAAAGTTAAAGCTCTTAAATAAAAAAAAGCTATATATACTAAAAATGATAAAAGCACTAAATAGCTAATAAAAAAAGCCAACATGGTAAAATGGTTGACGTCAAACGAGGTAAAGTCAACAATTTGTGTAAAATGAAAAGTGTGTGTGAGAAAGCAGCGACAGTTTGAAAATTTGGCAGTGCTCAACACCCGATGACCGTTGCCTGGTTGCAAAAAGAAAATGATCATATTTTACAGCATGTACAGAGCAACAGTTGGTTTAAAATGACACAGCAAAGTTAGTGTGGATAAAAATGAGTCTGAAGGATCCATATTCTGGTAATAAGGTGTCTATGTAAGGCATGTTTAAACAGCATATCTAGCTGTATCATAAAGCTTCTGTCTGTTATGGAAATTTAAGCATGAATTAATCCTCTGTGTAAACGCTATGGATCAGAGTGTCACGGGAAGCCAATCAGAACCGCCAGTGATGGTTTCGGTGGCCACAGCTTCAGCACCGATGCCTCGTTCTCCCCCTCACGGTCTCATGACCTCCACACCAAGTATGATGATGAGGACGATGTGGATGCAGCGGTGACAGTGGACCAGGATAACTCATTTGAAGATCTGGAACAGTTTATGTCCCAGTTGGACTGGACCCCTCCTGTCAGCAGCATGAATGACAGCAGCCTGGATACGGAGGTGACCTGTGATCCCTCGATGGAGCTGGATGGGAGCCACATGGAGGAGCTGGAGCTGAGAACACTTAAAGAACATTTGAAAGCCATTGTCAAAGACATTCATATAGCAGTTGGTAAGCAAATTGATTGGGTCTGATTGTTTTAGTGTTTCTGCATATTGATCATAATTCTCACACCTTTTATTTTTGTTATATTTCAGATCAACTCCTCTCACTGTGTTTGCTGTCGTTTGACTGTTTAAACACGGCAACTTTTAAGGACTTGTGTCTTTGCAGTATAGAGGACACCTTTTTTACGCCTCTGTGGAGCGCCCTGGTGGCTCTTTTTAGGTATTGCACCTTAGTTTTCTATGTGAAACAGGATTGGTTCTGGTTGTGGTTCTCTGACCTGCTTTATGCCGGACCTCAGCATCATCTAATCAGGCTGTTTTTAGCTTGCAGTGCGTTTTGTTTCTTTCTAACTCAATGGTCCTTCTTCACTCCAACCTTCATCACATTTGATGAAGACCATTCAAAAAGTTTATTTCTTTTAAGGAAGTAACACACACTGCACACCACTGCTCCCTGTTTAATGAATAAACTGTAATTAGGGTTGCATGTGTTATCGTTTCTTTTTTGTGTGGAGCTCCAAATGAGTCCTTATTCACAGAAATATTTGACTATTCCCAGAATCCACCTTGAGAGTTAAGACGTGTTGCTGAAAACGGCTGAATAAAAGACTACCATCAATTCAGATTCAAATCTGGCACCCTGATACAAATGATCAAATTAAAACATTAAGAGTTTATTTTAACAAAGGAAGCAGTAACCATCACCGTAAAGGAGGAGATTTTTTTAATCCGGTGCAGAATAAAGGTTTCAGCTGATTTGACACCAGTGAACATTCCTGATGGATAAACAGTGGGTTCTGATGTGGAAACCAGGAACATATTTAAACTTATCACTAAGAAAACAACACGCCATGATGGAAATGAATACAAGTTTACCTGAACAATCTTTGTTCCTTTAGTTTTAGTCTATGGGTCAGTTTTTTGATCCTTGTGGACTTTGTTCTGTTTCTCAGGAGAGTCCACAGAGAGAGAGAGCAGCTTTTTGAGAAGAACATGAGGCGGTTCTGCAGCGTCTCTCCAGCAGATGTCGGTATTCCCCTGAAACTGTTTCCCCAGGACTCTGGTGTTCTTAAAGATTCCTATCCGTATGAATCTGCTGTTCATGAACTTAAGCTTCTCGTTCATAACCGTAGTCCGCAGAGGAAGCTGGAGTGTATCGGTAAGGTCAACAGTACTGTCCACTCAAATGTATTTCAGTTCAGAATAAAAAAGCTTTTCTTTAAGATGTTTAAATTGGCTTTGAGAATTAGTCGACTCTGAGTTTGCAAGTTTCTACAAAACTGAAGCTCATGGAGTGATTAAAATTAGTTCCTAACTTCTGAGTAGAGACTAAAATAAAATCTGGACGGGTTCGTGTCCAAGAGGGTTTCTTTTCTTCTATCTGTAAGTAAAATTTAGTTTTAGCAGTGAGGACCATCTAACCACAGCAGTGACTTTGGACTGTTTGAGCTTTCTTGGCACTGGTTCTGTTCTGGAAAGTTCTGCCTCTCTCCTGGTGAACTGGCTCCATCTTATGATCAACTTGTTTGGCAGAGGAAAGAACCTCTTTCACCAGGAGCAGGAGGTGGGCTCCTTTTGGGTCTTTCCTCCAAAGTGGTTTTAGTGCCTAATCAGAACTGTTGGTAGAACTAGTTCCTGACTGGATCTTTAATGAGACTGGTTTGGGTTTCCACAGAGCCCCACCTCCAGTAAATGCTTGATTTATTGAGTATTTCTGTGGAGGATCAGCGTGCAGAGACAGTCTAACCACAGAGATCAGAGACGGAGAGCTCTTTTTGTTCTGATCCGACTTGTTCATGTTGAATCTCAAAGTGTTTACTGTTTTTTTGTCCAAAACTAAGCAGATCAAACAAGTTTGATTCTTTTCTCTCTGAGTGGTTTGGTTGTTTGTTGGTAAAGCTGCACAATATGATTATTGTCATGAAAATATCAGCGTGACATATTTGGTTCGGTATTATTTTTGAACAGTCGGACATTTGTGTTCTGCTCATGGATTTACATATTTGGCCTCTTGGAGGGACTTTAACTGCTCTTATTGCCTGATCCTGATTTCTGTCTGACATGCTAAAGCTGCCAGAAGGTGGTGGGAACACTGTCTAATGGGAAATAAGGAAAAACGTGTATTAAGTAGGACTGATATTGTCATCCCAATTTCCAGCTAGTTATTTGCAATTCAATATTTTCCTGATATCTTGCTGTTTTTTTAGCTGTTGGTCTCCATGAGCCTCTCTCCAGGTTCTTTCCTCTGGCCCAGAACTGAGTTGGAGCTGGGATGGCACCAGTTCACCAGTATCAGAGCAGAGGGAATAGCTATTAAACTGGAACCGGTCATTTAAAACTCTTTTATTGCTTGAACTCTTGATTTTCCTAATTGAAGATAAAAGATTAGCAGTGGACCAACATGAGCTCTCGCCTGTTTTCTTCCTGTTTGTTAATTTTAATATGAACTGTCAGGGTCAAGTAGGTCAGAGTGAGTCAGCGGGTCTCATTACTTTGATGCAATCTGCTGGGTTGCCTTAGATAGAAAAACCTTTTAACCAGTTTGAATAATAAACTGTATCCATCTGCATTGTTTTATGGTTAGGATTAATTGGAATGTATGAACCTAACTGGGAATCTGTATGATTGATTGATTTGACTTTGTGTCTTGACACAACATGTGTTGTGAGTTGAATTGTATTCATAAACCCTGAACTCTAACTCCTGTTGGATGACCCCGCCAATCTTTGAGCTGTAGCATCTTGGTCACCTACATTCAATTCAATTCAATTCAGTTTAATTTCTATAGCACCAATTCACAGCACATGTCGTCTCAAGGCTCTTCACAACAGTCAGGTTCATACATTCCAATTAATCCTAATCATTGAACAGTTCAGTCAGATTCAGTTATTTATTCAAATTGGATAAAAAGTTTTTCTATCTAAGGAAACCCAGCAGATTGCATCCAGTCAGTGACTTGCAGCATTCACTCCTCCTGGATGAGCATGTAGAGACAGTGGACAGTCACTGGTGTTGACTTTGCAGCAATCCCTCATACTGAGCATGCATGTAGAGACAGTGGAGAGGAAAAACTCCCTTTTAACAGGAAGAAACCTCCAGCAGAACCAGAACCAGGCTCAGTGTGAGCGGCCATCTGCCACGACCCACTGGGGGTTTGAGAGAACAGAGCAGAGACACAAAGAGAACAAAGAAGCACTGATCCAGGAGTACTTTCTATGGGAAGGAAAAGTAAATGTTAATGGATGTAGCTCCTTTAGTCGTTTCATCTAGAAAGAAAGAACAGATAAACTCTGATCCAGTTTTCAAGGTTAGAGTCTAAAAGAGAGAACATAGAGTTAGTCACAGTGGAAGCTCAGTCAGTAGCCATGTCTAGGAGAGAGAAAGGGTTAAACACTGAAAGACAGGACCATGTGGATCATCTGTAGAAGGTGAACATTAAGTTGTTGCCAGCAGAAGCTCGGACAATTCCCCTCTCCAGAAAGGTGTCACAGGTAGACACAGAGTCAGGCCAGGTGTAGCTAGATCTATATCAGGTGTTGGATTCAAGGATAGTGGAGCTCAATCCAGTTTACCTCATATATTACCGACATACAGAGTTTATTGTATCTGATAAACTATAGCCAACTAAAAGATGCATCCACACAGTCATATTGTGGTGAAAGCAGTGAAACTGTTTTAATCCTCTATAAAATAGTAAGACAGGTTTTTAACCATGTCTCCCACCTCTGAGCTGACTCTTTAATGAGGCTTTTCCACAAAAGAGGTTCCAGATCTAAACCAGGGCTGATGCTGGCGCCAGTTCATAAATGGTTCAGTAAAAGAGCCGGTTTGCTTTTCCACCACCAGAGAGCCAAGTCATAATAAATGTCTCATTCATTCATTGTTTGACCCTCCAGCTGTTTTTGTGAAGGATTGTGGTGCCGGGAGACAGTTGGACCTGATGATTATTTATCCTAGTATTGCTGTTAGGGCTGCAACTAACCATTATTTTGCTAATCGATTAAATTTCGGGACTATTTTTCCCATTAACCGATCAATAATTGAATAAGAAAAGGTGCGTAATACATTTTCCATTAAATTTGAACCAGGTGAAGCTAAAGCTCTGTCCCCCAAGGAGTTCTGGATTGAGCTCATTTACAGACAAAGACGGTTTTTCATCCTAAACCAAAATGTATGCACTTTTTGTACAGTTTTGTCTTAAGTGGGTTGTTCTTTCAGTAAATGGCATGTTTTTGACTCTGTATACTCTACTTAACGATTATTAGATTAGTAAAACAATTATTTTAGTAATTGATTAATCCGATTAATTGTTTTAGCCTAATCCCTGCAAATAGATGCTTTTAAATCCATCCATTACCTGCTTCTCCTTGGAGGGCTGGGGGGCCTGGTGCCTATCTCCAGCAGTTATTCGGCGAGGTCACCAGTCCATCACAGTGCTCTAACATCATCACCTTAATTTCTTAACAAGTGGTGATTGTGAACTCTTCACAGTTCTGATCAGATGATCTCTCTTCCAGCAGCTTTCAGAGCCAGATTTATTAACAACACCTGGAGATATTAAGACTCGGTGGTAAAGACCTCAGTCAGAAATAATGTTCATGGATTCAGTGGAAAATGATCAGCTCTAAGTTGTGCATTGAGCTACTTAAACTGTGCCGTTGATTTTAAAATAAACTGCAGGGACGTTTAATTCCGATGTTAGTCAGACATTTTATTCTTGTTGAAGTGCTTTGATTGTACTTTATATGAAATTTGACCAATCAAAAACTCACCCTATACTCCATAAGTACTAATGAGGAATAGCACCAGTTACGAAGAGGAACCAGTTTGGTGGAAAAGGCCCCCAAACTGTAAAACAATCAAACTGGTTCTTTTTGTAGGACCAGTACAGAACTGGATGTAGAGCTGAAGCCCATGTTCCTTTTAGAGCAGAAGAGGTTGTTGTTTTTTCTTCCACTAACCTGCAGCCTAATTAGCTGCCCTACATGTAGAGTCTTCCTGTGACGAGGGTTCCTTTCTGCATCAGTTCAGTGAACGTCTTTCTGGCTGCCATATTTAACATCAGGTTCGTCGGTTTCAGAAAATGAAACCGGAATATGTTAACTAATCATGTTTTCTGCTTTGTGTCACAGTTCGGACGTTACGCCTGATCTGTGCTTGTGCTGAAGAATACAAGTGTCTTCAAGGAGACGATCCTACACCCAAAACAGAAGCCATGTGAGTAACTGATCAGTTAGAAAAAGTGACGGGTCGGTGGACCTTTCTTCGATTCTGATCAATTTCTGCCAGCCAAGTTAAACATTTTATCAAACATTTTTTATCTTTTAAATTCATTTGCTGTCAACCTCTTTAGGCTTCAGACTAATTCATTTCCTCAGCTACCTCATGCATATAATTGGGACTGAAAGACAGTCTCAGAAGTCCTCTTGAAGTGCAGAGCATCATTTAAAGACTCTCTGCCCTGGTAGCTGTGCTGTCAGGTCTCATCAGTGCTCACTCAGGCTTGGCACAGCTGGAGTTGTCCTGGGTCTGTAGCCCCCTGCAGGGCGCTTCTGACTGGCTTGGCCCTAAAGTAGGTCGTCCTGTCTGAGTTTGGAGCAAAGCCGGAGGCCAACAAGGTGGTTTGATGAGAACCGCAACATAAACGAGGCTGTGCTGAATACATGATGATGACCTGACGGTCTGTCCGAGATTCAGCGGAAATGAGAACTGGTTAACAGACCAGTTTGGTTGAATCATTTAAAAGGGGTTAATTTATCCCTGTAGATGCGGCATATTATATTTTTACTCGGATTTCTAAGAAACTCTAAGCTTCATCCAGGAGCGTGGACATTTTATTCAAGAAGAGAATAAAAAACTGAATATGTAATAAATGGTGGCTGAACATGAGGACAGAAACATTTCCAGAGTTATCCTGAAACCAGGCCGCATTTCTGACTTTTATTAGGCTTAAAAAGAGTTTGGTCCCAGCCTTCATCATTTCCCCTCTCACTGGAGATTCTATTTGTGAAGATTTTCAATCAGCCCCAAAATTGTGATAATAGTTGCAGCTCTGTCTGCCCTTCCCTTTCTCTCTGCTTTTATTGGCTTCTGTGTGAAGAGATCGGAGATGGCAATCTAGGTTGGCTAGACCTTCTGGGTCAGCACTCAAGCTTGTCTGTGCAGAGAAATGTATCACTGAAAGGATGCTGTGTGTGTTCGCAGTAACCTAAAGCAAATAGTTTGGCTCTTGGTTCTTTGAAAACAGCAGATGACACTTTTCTTCCACCTGCTCATCTTACTCAAAATGAATGATGTCAGTATCAGTGTATGCAGTATTAAGATCAAAAAGACGGTGATGCCATATTTGTTGGCTGTTGTGTTCAGTTAGTTAGAACTTTATGCTTTGTGTAATATGGAGGTAAATATTATTCAATCAAAAAAATATTAAGTTGTGATCCAAACTTTCAGAGTTGTAATGATTTTGTTTTTTTTATGGAATATTTTATTTTGGGGAGAAATAAAATAGTTTGATAAAACTTCTTTTGATTAAAATGACTCATTTTTTCTCACGGAGAGAAAAAAGTTATTTGCAAAACATAAACTTTTATTTTCATTTTATGTCAAAAATCTTTGGTTACGACTCTCTTGGTTTTGACGCTCTCTGTTTTTGGTTGAACTCAACGAATTTTGAGTTCTGGAAACATGAACATCCTGGGCGGGGCCTAAAGATGAACGCTGTAAGACGTTTCCCTATTGGTTAGCGCTGACTAAAGCTGCAGACTCTGATCCCTCCACCTCTGAACTTCTGCTCCAACTGCAGGGTTTGCAGCGTCGCTTCAGTGAGGAGACATCAACTGTACAGAAGAAAACTGAGCCGACAGTCAGAAATACGTGGTGACGTCAGCCGACACCAGCTCTCTCTTAAAGATTAGCTTCACGCATAGGTCATCTGCAAAAAGATGAAATCCTCTGGTCCCCAAACCAGACCCCCTCCAGCCCTTGGCTGCACCTAGAAATCCTGTCCATAAAAGTTATGAACAGGACCGGTGACAAAGGGCAGCCCTGCCGGAGTCCAACATGCACCAGGAACAGGTCCGACTTAGTGCCGGCAATGCGAACCAAACTCCTGCTCCGCTTGTACAGAGACCAGATGGCCCCTAATAAAGGGTCCCCGATTCCATACTCCTGGAGCACCCCCCACAGGGCATCATGAGGGACACAGTTGAATGCTTTCTCCAGGTCCACAAAACACATGTGGACCGGTTGGGCAAACTCCCATGAACCCTCGAGCACCCTGTAGAGGGTATAGAGCTGGTCCAGTGTTCCACGGCCGGGACGAAAACCACACTGCTCCTCCTGAAGCCGAGGTTCGACTGTTAGTCGGACTCTCCTTTCCAATACCCTGGCGTAGGCCTTACCAGGGAGGCTGAGGAGTGTGATCCCCCTGTAGTTGGAACAGTCTGCCAGTCCAGAGGCACTGTCCCCGACCGCCACGCAATGTTGAAGAGGCATGTCAACCATGACAGCCCAACAACATTCAGAGACTTGAGGTACTCAGGGCGGATCTCATCCACCCCCGAAGCCTTGCCACTATGGAGCTTTTTAACCACCTCGGTGACTTCAGCCTGGGTGATGAAAGAGTCCAACTTTCCACCAGGGAATGCGTGAATGCAGGATTAAGGAGATCCTCGAAGTACTCCTTCTACCGCCCGATAATGTCCTCAGTCGAGGTCAGCAGCCTCCCACCCCCACTATAAACAGTGTTGGCGAAGCACTGCTTCCCCCTCCTGAGGCGCCGGACGGTTTGCCAGAATCGCTTTGGGGCCAACCGGTAGTCCTTCTCCATGGCCTCACCAAACTCCTCCCAGGCCCGTGTTTTTGCCTCTGCCACAGCACGGGCCGTGCCACGCTTGGCCTCACGGTACCCGTCAGCCGCCTCGGGAGTTACACAAGCCAACCACAGCTGATAGAACTCCTTCTTCAGCTTAACAGCATCCTTTACTGCTGGTGTCCACCACCGAGTTCTGGGATTGCCGCCGCGACAGGCACCGCAGATCTTACGGCCGCAGCTAAGGGCAGCAGCATCGACAATAGATGCGGAGAACATGGTCCACTCGGACTCTATGTCTCCAACATCCCCCGGGATCTGGTCGAAGCTCTCCCGGAGGTGGGAGTTGAATACATCCTTGGTCGAGGGCTCCGCCAGGTGTTCCCAGCAGACCCTCACTATGCGCTTGGGCCTGCCAAGTCTGTCTGGCTTTCTCCTCCTCCAGTGGATCCAACTCACCACCAGGTGATGATCAGTGGACAGCTCAACCCCTCTCTTCACCCGAGTGTCCAAAACATGCAGCCAAAGGTCTGATGATACGACAACAAAGTCGACCATTGACCTCCTGCCTAGGGTGTCCTGGTGCCAAGTGCACTGATGGACACCCTTATGTTTGAACATGCTGTTCGTTATGGACAATCCGTGACTAGCACAGAAGTCCAATAACAAAACACCACTCGGATTCAGATCAGGGAGGCCATTCCTCCTGATCACGCCTCTCCAGGTGTCACTGTCGTTTCCCACGTGGGCGTTGAAGTCCCCCAGCAGAATAATGGAGTCCCCGGGAGGGGCACTATCCAGCACCCCCGACAGGGACGCCAAGAAGGCCGGGCCGCTGAGGTCTCCACCTTCGTCCGCCGCCCAATCCTCAGCCCAATCCTCAGCAGCTAACTGGTCCCTCACGGTTCCCCCTGCAGGTGGTGGGCCCACTGTGGGATGGTCTCTCGTTCGGGCTTGGCCCGGCCGGGTCCCGCGAGGAGCAACCCGGCCACCAGGCGCTCTCCAGCGAGTCCCGACCCCAGGCCTGGCTCCAGGGTGGGACCCTGGCTCCGCCGTACCGGGCGACGTCACATGCCTCGATATTTTCGTCCTCGAGGGATTCTTGAACCGCTCTTTGTCTGACCCTTGCTTTAGTTTTTTGTTTGATTGAATAATATTGAGACAAATTTACCTCCATAGTGTAGCAGTAATAATATCAACCTGCTGGATGGAGTCCCAAACCAGAACCTATGATGTGAAAGGTTGGAGACAGGAGAAAGCAAGGAAAGCCCAAAATTTGGCTTTACTTCAGTTAATATCATCACAATATTCTAAAATAACTCAATCCCATGATCTCCTGATGTCATGCAGTCTTACTCCCTACTTGAATAAAAAACTATTTACAAAGCATCCGTGTTTTGGCCTTTGAATGAGGCCCACTCCGAATGAAACCTGGACCGCCAATCACCATTCAAGAACCTGCTGTAAGTATAAAAGCCTTAGGTTCTATTGAGTCCAGTTAATACCACTGTAAACGTAGGAGATACGGTGAGAAATTATTGTTCTAATAATAATGTTTTGATTGTCTCTGTCTACCTTGTTCCTTCGACCCCTCGCTGTTCTCTGTCCTCGTTATTTCAGCGTCTTTTTAATGTTATCTTGGTCTGTTCAGTTTGCTTCATTTGGCAGTAATTAAATCCAGCTGCAAGGTAACAAAACCCACTACAGCCGTGGTTCTCACTAATTCAGACACTAATTGAGAAATCCTGCACTACAGGTAAATCTCAAAAAATTAGAATATTGTGTAATATTAGCTACCACAGCATCTTGCAGCGCCATTGTGTATATATATATATATATATATATATATATATATATACACACCATGCTCATATGGAGGCGACCCAAGCCTGATCTGAACTCTGAACTCAGTATTTCTCCATGGAGCTGCTGTGCTTTGTGTCTGTGGAATGCAGAAGTACAGATTGTCGTGTAAGAGGTGGATGTTTACTGGAGTGAACTGTATAATTCAGGGTTGGATTGTGTGAGTGTTTGCGCTCCAGCTTTGAGTGGTTACACGATCTTGTCCACACCTTCTAAGACTTGCAGAAAAGAAAGATCCAGTTGCATGCAGCCAGGTCAGCCTTCTCACGCAATCATGCAAACCAGTAGTTAGCCCTGCGTGAGAGTCCTGATAAACAAGAGTTCACTGTCTGCACACAGAAAATGTTATCAGACCACTATCTCCCAGAGTGCAGTTTTCCTCCCTAAAGACCTAGAGCAGAGGGAAAATGGCTCCATAATTTCCAGGCCTGATCATACATCTCATTAAGAGCTGCATTTGATTTGTTTTCATCTAGTCCCCCAAGGGACCTCGTGCCAAAATGCTCTGTAAAAGTTACTGAGTTTGATCCTTTGCCCTGTGTTCTTAAATTTCATCACCTCTTTCCTCTCTTCCTCTGACAGCGGTGCAGATGACTTGTTGCCCATCTTGTCCTTTGTGGCTCTGCGCTGTCAGTGTCCCCAGCTGGTGTCAGAGTGTGCTGCTTTGGAGGAGTTCATTCATGAGAAGTGAGTCATCTTCATGAAAAGAATCCATTCCTATATTATTTTCAAAAACGAAAGCAATCAGAAGCTCCCAACTGGAGGCCAGTTGCAGGAAAAAACCATTCCAACCTGTTTTCTGAATGTTGAAATGAAAAATGTCAAGATTAGTGCAACATTTTTATGATAAACACTTTTTGTGTTATTTTCTAGTGCAAGTTTAACACCCAGATTGTTCTATACTGCCCCGAGAAATAGTCCGACCCCTAACATGAAAGTGGCGACTAGACATTTCTTTCAGCAGACAGCTGGCAGGGTACATCGCAACTCGATGTTGAGGTGCAGCTGAAATAAAGCCATAAAAAGAAGAGAGACTGATGCAGAGTTGAGTACAGTCAGTTACTCTGGTCCAATCATTCAGCACTGTTGAGGGTGGCAATACCTGGGATCAGAGGTCATTAAAGATAATATACACTTACTAATCTCAACAAAAGTGGTGAAAATACATGAAAGGTCATTTGTTGAAAGTTATTGGAATGAATACAGTGATGCTGGCAGTGTTAGCATACAGATGATCCCATGTTAGTTGAGGTTTGGCAACTCATAAAGCCCAGAGTCAAGTGTCTTAATTATGACCTGTAGGCCATAGTTTGGCCAGTTGGTGAGAGCTGGTTCTGGATGACGCTGTCTGATGACGATGTTCTTATTCATCTTTCAAAACTGCAGTTAGGATGGTCTATTTTTGGTCTGTTGACAACAAATTTATTTTCAAGGTCCTTCACAAGACAAACTGATCCAATTCAGATCCAGAAATATATAATCGAATTCATGCCATCATAATAGGCCATCTGATGTGACCGACATAGCAGATGCACAAATAACACACAAGCACTGGTCCAGGAGTATTTTTTATGCTCAAATAAGAGTTGATTTTAGCACGAGCTCCTTCAGTAGCTTCATCTATGAGAGGAACATCGTTGAACAGATCAGCTTTGAGGCAGTGGTAAAATCTAATATAAAAATAAACATGCAGTTAGTTGCTGCAATAGCTCCTTCAGTGGCTTGGTCTAGGAGAGATGCAGGGTTAAACACAGAAAGACAGACAGGTATTTCATCTACGAAAGGTGAACATGAAGGTCTTAGCAGCAGTAGCCAAGTCACTGCCTCCCTCCAGGACGGTGTCGCAGCTACGCAGGCCAGGTGTAGCTTTTATGAAGAGAAAAATCAGGGAGAACAAAAAGTAGTAGGTGAAAGTAGCAAAGTGATTATTATGGCCTCCAGCAGCTAATGTCTACAGCAGCGTAACTACAGAGAAAGCTCAGGATAACCTGCTGTGATGTTTGCTGGACCATACAGTGATACCTTGGTATAGAAGGTCTTTGGTGACCGAGCCTTCATGGAAGCATAAGGAGCACGGTACCATTGGTACCATTGGTTGCACTGTTCACTGCCTGTATTTATGCTTACAGACTCTCCTGCAGCTGCCTGAAAACACCCGATGCCACCACTTTACGCCCTGATTGTTCAGGGCATGTCAGATCTTTGCGGATCTAATTTCTGTAGCTGTTTCTGAGGCAGATGTGTACCAGCAGCTACAGGTTTCAGTTCAGTTGATGAATGAATGCTTTATACTTATTAGGAATGGGTTAAATCAATATGGAGTCATAATAAGGTGACCAGTGTAATTTAGAAAAGCCTTCTGAGAAGGACCAGCTATTTTGAATTGTAATTACAGTGTGGCAACAAAATGCAGCCTTTAGTTTAGTTTTTCTGCTTTTATCTTGCAGCAGCTACTTGCGGCTGTAACCTGCTGTCCACCACCTCCAACCGGTCAGTTAGTTGTTGTCAGGCCATGGTTTCTGGAGTTTAAGGACACAGAGTTAAAGTGAATTTTCAATCCAGACTAAATGGCTTTAGATTTTTAATAATAAAAGTCGATGTTCGCTAACTGGAAGTTTAAATCAGTTTCCCTTTGCTTCTCTGCCTTAATGCATGTGGGTCTAGCATGTCCACTCTCATCTAAAAACCTCAGTCCATGTTGTCAGCTTTAAATTAGCATGAAGCAAGAACAAGGAGATGTTCTTGCTTCAGTGTAGCTCCCAGATGATGCTTGTGAACTTTACATATTTCCATGACAGGTCTTGACTTTCACTTGTGATAGACGGAGACATGTGTTCATCTCCAGTATTTATTTGGGTGAAAACATTCCCGCTCTCGGTTTTTAGTTGCTTTATATGTTTCCTAATATCATTGCGTGCGAGCTCTGACCGCACCTAGAAGGTCCAGTCATGTCTGTCACAAACTCTGGGCCGTAAAATGCAGCTGGTCAGATTAGTTGTTGCCAAAGAATGTCAGGATATTTCACATTTGGTTTTTCCTTCCTATAAAAAAATCTAATAAAGTTTTAATTAATTTTTATAAAGTTTGGTGGTATGGGTGTGTTCAAGTGAGGGAAAAGAGGGAACCACAAGCTGCAAGAAGGTTGAGTAATCAGCTGTTGGCACGTGTGGGGTTTGAGATACTGGTCCAGATTGTTCTACATCATTAAGAAGCTCAATGTCTCCCTTTTCTATGTGTGTACATGAGTGTACAGATCCACTGATGACATAAAGCTGGATATTTAAAGATCAGAGGTAGTGTCCTCCAGGTCTGTTATGAATAATATTATTTACACTGCTGTGAATCTATCTGCCCACAACAGATTTCTTCAGGTTTTCCACATTTAAACGTTTCAGATCATCAAACAAAATTTTATATCAGAGATAATCTGAGTAAAATCAAAAAGCATTTTTTAAATGAGAATTTCATTCATTAAAAGAACAACTTTATCCAAACCAACCTGGCTTTGTGTGAAAAAGTAATTACACCCTAAACCTGATTCCTGTGTGTTTCTCCCTTGGCAGCAACCGCTCATACCTGATACTGAGTCTTTAACATCCCTGGGCAGGAATTTGGACCCACTCTGCTTTGCAGGATTGGTTTAATTCAGACCCACTGAGGGTTTTCCAGCATGAATGGCCTGTTTAAGGTTATACAACTACTCAGGTTACCTTTGCCTGATGTTAACATTTGTTTGGTGATCTCAGTTTTTGGCCCTCTTTTCCCACCGGTGCACCACCAGGTCCGTTTCTTTCCAGTTCCGAGACCCAACCAGTAAAACAAGCAAAGTATTTACCTTGTGAAATACTGAGAAATGGTTAAGTATAAAATCAAGATTTAATGCCAAAATGATCAGTGAACAGAGTATACAACTGAACAGATACAGAGTGACATTCACCTTCGGTACCGGGCCCCCATCAGCCCATCTTAGGGATGAACTGAGAGGAGCAAAGAATGGAGCGTGAGTCCTGCTTTTATCTAAGCCTGTTCTTAACCCTCCTAAAGGTCATCCTCTTGTATCAGTTTATCTTTGACTATGTGTTGCATCTTATGTGAAATTAACAGTTATGTTGGGTCAGCTGTAGCAGTGAGCGGTGCTGCAGATAAGAAACAAGGGCAGAAATATTTAATTAAGGCAGCAAAGAGATGATTAGAAAAGGCCACAGAATCAGACATCCAGAACAATCTCAAACATAAGATCATCTCAAGTGTGACAAAAAATGCAGAAGCAAAAAAATGTTTAAGAGGGGAAATACATTTTCACAACCAGATCAACAGAGCTAAATCATAAAATGCCATTCTGAGCTTTATTAGGGAACATTAATGAACAACCAGCATCATGGAGACCAAGAAGTCCCTTGTAACTCTGGGTCAGATCCACAGCTCAGGTTGGACCAGGTTGTCCTCAGGAAAACTATTAATCATGCACTTTACAAATCTTGTCTTTATGGAAGAGTGGCAAAAAGACACTCATTGTTAAAAGAAAGCCAGAAGAAGTCCTGTTTGCTACGTATGGAGATGGCAAAATATGTGGAAGAAGGTGCTCTGACCAGAGGAGACCAGAACTGAACTGTTTATCCTACATGAAGAACACCATCTAGGGAGGAACACTGCAGAGCATCCTGAACACATTCTCCATACTGTGAGTCATGGTGGTGGCAGCATTATGTTGTGGGGACGCTTATCTTCAGCTGGTCAGAGTTGATGTTAAGATGGATGGAGCTAAATCCACAGCAATCCTGGAAGAAAGCTCGTTGGCCGCAGAAGACCTGAGACTGGGGTGGAGGTTCGTCTTCCAGCAGAACAACCACCCTGAACATACAGCCAGAGATACAATGGATGGTTTAGATCAAAGCATATTCATGGGTCAGAATGGCCTAGTTAAAGTCTAGAACTAAAACTGGTGTTCACAGATGTTTTCTATGAATTTTGCTTGTTGACTGCTTTTCCTCTCGGTGTTTGTGTCTCAGTGGAGTGTCTCTGCAGCTCGTGTCTTGCTCTCATTAGTCTGGAGTCGGCCAGAGGTGACTTGGTTCCTCCACCTCCTCTCTGGTTAAATTTGACCCGTATGCTGTCTTCATGGATCTGTCCTCATTAGCCTTCCCACCCTTGTAATGTGTACAAAGCTCTCAAAGAGAACATGTCTTCTGGCTTTTGGTTGTTGCAGATTGAGCTCTTCTTTGTGATGCTTTGCTGTTGCTGTTTTCCTTTTACATTTTTTATGTTTTCTCTGACAGAAGGAAAGGTTGCTTCTCACCATCATGTTGTCCCTAATATTCACCAATGTTCTCCATTGTCTTTTTCAGCTATTTGATTGGAGAGGAAGGCTACTGTCTCACCTCCCTGCAGAGTGCACTGGCCTATGTTGAGTCTCTGCAAGCAGCAGTTAACCTTCAGTGAAAAAGGTAATGCTGAGAAACTGTAGAGCTTAACTGATGTAATGTATACTAAATTAAAAGATCACTGGTAATGGGGCTATGAAAGATAAGGTCATGACCTTTGCTTTGGGGAAACAGGTGGTTATCTGGCTGATCAACATCAGGAGAGAATTAAATTATAGTTTAACTTGACAAGCTGAGTATTTACTGTAAACTCTACTCATGCTGTGACTTTGCTGACAGCCAATGGTGGCAGGTCTTACTCACTGACTGATGCAAACTTTGGTGTTTGGGTAAATCTGATTGGCTTGTGTGAAGGCAGTTTGTGGAGGGACTTCAATCCATGAACACATTAAGTTCGGTCTGAAATCGGATCAGTTTGTTGGGCTAAATATTAGACGCTTTTATTGTAGTAGCCCTCAAGTTAAAGTCATCCCACTTCACTCTCAGCACAGAAAAAGAGAAAAACTTGTGGCTTTTTTACTGAAATATGCTTCACTTGGGTATCAATACAGGGTTCGTAGGGGTGCTTGAAATCCTTCTAAATGCTTGAATTTTAACAGTTTTTTCAAGGTTGGTAACTGCATGATTTTTGTATAAGGTCCTTTAAAGTGCTAAATATTCTTCCTGCACTGTCTTGTAATAAAGAGCATTCTTAACCTCAATTTGATACTTTTAGGTGAAAGGCACCAAATGGAGCAATCATTTTGCCTTTAATGACGTCTCAGAAAGCCTCGCTGGGGTCTGTTCCTTTTCATAAAACCGGCGTGAGAGCAGCCGACATCGCCTGATGAACAAACCTCTGTCCTCTGCCATAGCTATGAAGCAGACCTACTTCTAACACCTAACTGTTTCTCGCCAGTCGCGCACGTCTCCAGCGAGCGGGAGACAACAGCTCGCCCGGCGGTTGCAGTTTATTTGAAAACGCTAGATATAAAACATGGTTGAAACGAGGACCAACTCCTCCAGTAGCTTCCAGCAACATATGCAAAAAGGACCTGCAGCTTTTGGCGATGGTAGAGTCAGTGCTGTCCAGCGGTAAGCCATAGTAGCGGAAGGGAATCTTAAATGTAAGCTAGCTTACAACTTTGCAGGTAAATTGCAAATTGATTGTTTGAAGGATGGATCAAGCTGGGGTTTTATGTCGTCAACTTTACTTTAAAATGTGCAACGGCAAAACATCTTTATTGAAAATGCTAGTAAAAGGTGGTTAGCTAATGATTTATGTAGCTGTGGCGTGTTCACTCGTGCCTCTGCCAACATAACATTTCGTTTCATATTAATATCATCAGTTGCAGAATTTTAATGAGTTAAACAGGGTTTTAGATTATTTATGGTCTACCTTCACACAGGGAATGCTGTGTGCTGTGGTCATAAAGCTCAATGAAGAAAAGGTGGACAGAGATACAGACTGCTCCAAAGTTTGATGCTGGAAAAGTTTGAACATTTACCTTGAAAGTGCTTGAATTTTACTTTTGGAAAAGTGTATGAACCCTGTTAATAGTATTATGTTGATGGAGTTTGATGGAAGACGAGGCTTTTTAGGAAACCTTTGGTGGTTTCCAAAAATATGCCATATTTTGATGGAGAGAAAGTGCAATGGTTGGTGATTACTGGCTCATATCCTGGGACACGACTGGACAAGGATTCTCCAGGTTTGGAAGGGACAAGGAGCCAAATGGATAAAGTTCTGGGATTTGATTTACAAGTCACCCCAGGTCAGGTTCATCACTTCATATGTTTCACTGTAAGTCAAATGATCTATTAATTACAGGTTGCCACATTTAATGAAATATGAGCTAAAAATCTTGTCTTTCCTTAAATTGGTTTAAAAAAATAGAAGCGGTAGATCGATTTCTGCTCCCCTTTTAAACCACAATAAAAACTTTTACTAACTTGCAGTTCGAATATTAAAACATGTCACAGCAGAAGAACATTCCCAGCTTTGACATATTTATTGTATTGAAAAGTTATTGTCTGAAGAACAGATGATTTATACAGCTTTTAGCTCTCCGTTGCTGCTTGAGTTGTTTTTATGAAAGTAAAGGAGGGTCGAGACAGACGGATGGACAGACTGTCTCTAGATGCTCCTCCAGGAGGAGTGAATGCTGAAAGTCTCTATGCAACCTGCTGGGTTTCCTTAGATAGAAAAACTTTGGACCAGTTTGAATAATAAAGTGAATTGTTTAACTAGGATCAGTTGGAATGTGCAGTGGCTTGTAAAAGTATTAACACCCCTTGAACCTTTCCACATATTCTCACATAACAACCACAAACATACAGGGGTTGGACAATGAAAGTGAAACACCTGGTTTTAGACCACAATAATTGATTAGTATGGTGTAGGGCCTCCTTTTGCGGCCAATACAGCATCAATTCGTCTTGGGAATGACATCTACAAGTCCTGCACAGTGGTCAGAGGGATTTTAAGCCATTCTTCTTGCAGGATAGTGGCCAGGTCACTACGTGATACTGGTGGAGGAAAACGTTTCCTGACTCGCTCCTCCAAAACACCCCAAAGTGGCTCAATAATATTTAGATCTGGTGACTGTGCTGGCCATGGGAGATGTTCAACTTCACTTTCATGTTCATCAAACCAATCTTTCACCAGTCTTGCTGTGTGTATTGGTGCATTGTCATCCTGATACACGGCACCGCCTTCAGGATACAATGTTTGAACCATTGGATGCACATGGTCTTCAAGAATGGTTCGGTAGTCCTTGGCAGTGACGCGCCCATCTAGCACAAGTATTGGGCCAAGGGAATGCCATGATATGGCAGCCCAAACCATCACTGATCCACCCCCATGCTTCACTCTGGGCATGCAACAGTCTGGGTGGTACGCTTCTTTGGGGCTTCTCCACACCGTAACTCTCCAGGATGTGGGGAAAACAGTAAAGGTGGACTCATCAGAGAACAATACATGTTTCACATTGTCCACAGCCCAAGATTTGCACTCCTTGCCCCATTGAAACCAACGTTTGGCATTGGCATGAGTGACCAAAGGTTTGGCTATAGCAGGTCGGCCGTGTATATTGACCCTGTGGAGCTCCTGACAGACAGTTCTGGTGGAAACAGGAGAGTTGAGGTGCACATTTAATTCTGCCGTGATTTGGGCAGCCGTGGTTTTATGTTTTTTGGATACAATCCAGGTTAGCACCCGAACATCCCTTTCAGACAGCTTCCTCTTGCGTCCACAGTTAATCCTGTTGGATGTGGTTCGTCCTTCTTGGTGGTATGCTGACATTACCCTGGATACCGTGGCTCTTGATACATCACAAAGACTTGCTGTCTTGGTCACAGATGCACCAGCAAGACGTGCACCAACAATTTGTCCTCTTTTGAACTCTGGTATGTCACCCATAATGTTGTGTGCATTTCAATATTTTGAGTAAAACTGTGCTCTTACCCTGGTAATTGAACCTTCACACTCTGCTCTTACTGGTGCAATGTGCAATCAATGAAGACTGGCTACCAGGCTGGTCCAATTTAGCCATGAAACCTCCCACATTAAAATGACAGGTGTTTCAGTTTCATTCTCCAACCTCTGTGGATATATTTTATTGGAAGTTTGTGTTAAAGACCAAAACAAAGTCGTATAAAATTGTGAAGTGGACAAAAGTTGTATGTTCTTGAATCTGGATGATTAGATTAAATTGACTTTGTTAAGAGCCTTGAGACGACATGTGTTGTGAATTGACGCTAAATTAAACTGAATTGAATCGGAAGGATGAATGGTTGGATGGACAGATGGATGGAGTGAGGAGATGGACTGTTATGAAGTGAGGCATCCTCTGGGTACACAACCCAGAACGTCCACTGAGACAATGATTCCACCACAGCCAAATCTTGACCTGGTCAGAGCACAGCGCTGACTCAGCTGAGACCTTGAAGCATTCAGACTTGCTCTCACTGAGCCCCAGGTTGGACTTGAAAGGTTCAGTCTGCAGATTGTCGTTGATGCACGTCTGTTAAGCTTGGATTTCTCTTTTAGGAGACATCACACTGCTGCTGTTTGGACAGTGACAGAACAGTTGTATCTTTCTGGTTTTCTGTTTGTTTAATCTTCATGTTCTTCAATCTTCTTCCACATGTTTGCTGTGTCTCCTTCATGGTTCTTCTGGCTTTCTTTCATCAATGACTTTTCTCTTCTAACTCTTCCATAAAGAACAGCTCTCCTGTTGACAGATACTCCCACCTGAGCTGTGGATCTCTGCTGCTCCTCCAGAGCTACCATGGGCCTATGGGCTGCTTCTGTGATTAATGGTTTGCGCTGGAGTTTATTTACAGGTATCAGAGTAAAAGGTGTTGAATAAAAAAGCACGCCTCACTTTTCAGATTTTTATTTGGTAAAAAATGTTGAAGCGAGAATAATGTTTCCTCCACTTCCGTCATGTTACTTTGTTGGTCGAGTGCAGAAAATCCCAGAAAAGCAGAATGGGACAAAATGTGAAGATCAGTGGGTGTGAATACTTTATAAAGCCACTGTGTTGCACAGATGTTGCTGCCAGGGGGGCAGAAGAAGAGGTCCATGCATGCAGTGATTTGGTGTCTGCAGGGGGCTGGTGAAAAATATCTGTGGTGCTGAGCCCTAAATGGATCAGCAGAACGAGAGTTCACCGTTTTCACCCAACTAGCTTGTTTTATGATGTTAACTCATCACCAGTCAAATCTTTCTTCTTTGTGTGTTTTAGGCTGCTGCTCATCCTCCACATGCTTCATGGCAATCTTCATGCTGTTTAACAGAGAAACGGCGGCTGGTGCTGCAGCTTTCTGCACGTTGTCCACCTTGCACCTAACTAGAGGACTTCCCTTTGCTCTGTTTCTGAGCAGTTTGAAGCAGTGCCTCCAAGTCATTTCCTAACAAAGTCAGATGCATCAGACACTAAAACCAGCCTGGTTGGAGCTCCAGCAGGACTTTAACTGGTCTCTCTTGCTGTTCTTTTACTTGCTCACTGCTTTTAAGTGCAACACATTTGAATTGTTCCTCTGTCTGTAAACATGACCAGTTCTGTGCATGTTTAAGCCCTCTGCACTGACAGGAAGCTTCAGTTTCAATCAACCAAATGAAACACATTATAAACAGCTGAACATTAAGACATCTCTAATGAATGCTTGAGCCTCATTGAAAGGATTTCGCTGCTTCCTAACATATTTAACATTAATTCCAGCTGTCTGTCACTTTAATGTCATGTTGAGCTGTCAGAGTTCAGGAGAAATAAAGACAAACTTTAAGGGAATATAGAGATAGGAGCGTCATTGAAATACTGCTGCAGTTTTTCTCTTATGTGCGAAAAGAAGGTCAAACTAAAGGAAATCTGATAATACGGAGAGGACGCTGCATGGACACCAAACTCTCTCTGATTCATTCTAGTTGGACCATGGTGGGGTTGATGGTTGGAGGTGGATGTGATGTGAGGCTCTGGAGGAACTCTGGGATGATCTTCATGGTTCCTGTGTTTGTATCAAACAGCAGGTTGGGTGGAGCTGCTGCACCCACTGAGCTCCACACAGAGTGACTGCAGCTGCAGGTCACTTGCATTTTTGATACTTGCAACAGTTTATGAATTTGGTTATTGCTTATTTGTGCACATACAGTTTTTATTTTTTATGTTGAATATTTTTTTCTACAGTTTATATGCAGTTGAGCTCATCAGAACTTGAAGCGTTTTTCATGTAATCGACGGGGGCGATGTCTTAAAAAGGGCGGCCATCTTGCTGTTTTTTTATGCTCCTCTCTGACAAGTAGTTTTAAATGCACACATACACTGGATTATACATCTCAAAGGTTTTATTCTCATTTGTTTATTGAGCATTTTATTTTAAGTCTAAAAATCATTTCCAGTCCAAAGAGCAGAAACCTGCTTTAGTTTTGGGTCAGAGGTGCAGAACAGACTTAAACGTATAGTTAGTTTTTCACCAGCACCAACATTAGCAAAGTGGTGGAACTGGGAGGATCTGGTGGTTCCAGTATTTTAATATTAACTCTCCAGCTTACACTCAAACTGCTCCGTTGACATTTTATTTCAGTTGGCATGTGTAGTTTTCATGGTTTATATGGATCCAAGGATGTAAAAAGATTAAAAAATATTTTGAGTAATGCATGTCTTACATGTTGTGACATCAACATATTCAGATGTTATTTGTTATGGAGAAGAACTGGTAAAAACCGATGTGGTTTCAGCCACGATGTTTTTACTTTGCTTTTGGAAACCAACACTTTAATGTTAAATTGTACAATGATTGTTTAAAAATTATAAATGTATGTTTGTGAGAAGAGTTAATAAAGAAGATAAAATGTTTAAATTTTGTGTTCAAAGAATGAGGTCAGCTGACTACCTGAATAAACTGAATGATCAGATTATTCCATCAATGGATCTTTTCTTCCATGATGGGACGGGCCTATTCCAAGATGACAATGCCAGGATTTATTGGGCTCTAAATGTGAAAGAGAAGTTCAGGAAGCATGAGACATCATTCTCACACATTGGCCACCAACAGAGTCTAGACCTTAACCCCATGGAGAATCTTTGAGATGTGCTGGAGAAGACTTTAACTCTACCGTCATCAGTGCAAGATCTTGGTGACAAATTAATGCAACACTGGGTGGAAATAAATCTTGTGACGTTGCAGAAGCTTATCGTAACAAAGCCACAGCGAATGGAGCCATAATTAAAGATAAAGGCGGTCCAACCAAATATTAGAGTGTGACCTTTTTTGTCTGGTGGCCACTTTTTATTGGTCAGGCAGTGTATTTCTCACTTTGTGATTGGTTGATGGTTTTCAGGTCAGCCTTACATCAAAAAGTTTAGCTCTTAACGTTTTACATGTGGAGAGGTGTCAGAGAAGTCCATTCAACTCTTCACGAAGATGTTTTCTCCCTCCAAGGTTTGCAATTTTTACGGTTTGGGAGACTTTTGTATTCACTTAACGACAATCATGGGAGAAAGTTTCTAGGGCTGGGTATTGTGACTAATTTTCTAAATCAATTCGATTTTGATTCATAAGGTTCTGAATCGATTATTTGCAATTCGATTCAATTAAATTCATTATGGTCATAAATAATTAAAATGGCTCAACTGAGTAACAAAATACCTGTCCAGGGTGTACCCCGCCTCTCGCCCATAGACTGCTGGAGATAGGCACCAGCGACCCACTATGGAAGAAGCGGTAGAAAATGACTGACTGACTTACAAAATACAAATTTACTTTTGTTTACGGTGAAGATAAAAAATAAACAGAAAACAGAAAGTCCAGACTTGTAAATTGGGCTTAAAATTAAACTGGAAACAAAACTGTCAAGTCTCAAAAGGGCGAACTTGAAATGAGAAAAGAAGTGCAAGTAAATCTGTACTTGGAACTACAAGTTTCCATAACTGCTAACTGCATTAGGGTAGTGTTTCTGTAAGTTCAAAATTAAATAATAATGGTAACAAATCTACAAATAAACTTAAACTGTCAAGACCTGTCAATGTGACTTTGTTCTCACTTCTCACTAAATGTGAGATTCTTAAAAGGAGCTCATTGACATGATCCGTGGTTAGGCAGCTCCTTTTTGCAGTGACAATATCACCGGCTGTGGAAAACACCCTTCCTGACAAAATACTGGTCCCTCTGACACAAAGGTATTGCTTAGCAATTCGAGCCAACAGTGGAAACTGTCTTTCATTTGACCTCCACCAGTTCAGAGGATTCTCATTCAGCCCAGCAGGGTTTTCTGCCCTGCATCTTCTTATTTCATCTTCATCCCTCATTGCTGGACTTTTTTGTCTATGGTTTTTTATTATTGGTGAGTAGATTGTCTCAAGGAGAGACTCCAAGGTGCTGGATTTCTTAGGCTTCTTGGGCAAAGTTGCTTCACCCATCTCCTGAGCTCTTTCATCGATTTTAATACCCTCAGTATTTTGCTGTTGAAAAAGACAGGAAAACCCCCAGAAATAAATAGATTGAAAATAATTTATAAACTCTAAAATTATATATTTCTTACAGTCCAATATAAAATCTTTTAATTGTCAATGAAAACATAAATATTATTTAATAAATTTTTTTGTCTAAATACTTCCATCACACGCAGCTGTGACAGCCTCAGTCTGCAGTCTGGAGAAGGTGTCATCTTGCTCTTCAGCAGACAGGAATGGAAGGGCCTTAAAACGAGGATCCAGTGCTGATGCTGCATACAATGTGCCTTTCTGCGCATCATATCTTCAACACATTTCACAAATCATTTTAGTTATAACAGTATGAGTGAGGATAAACCTTGTTTGTGCAGATGGAACAGCATACATACAAACAAAAAATTGCATGAATTATAAATCATTAACTGCTACAACAAATCAGTAATACACAAAACAAAAAAATAGTTTCTTTGGAATTCATGATAGAACCTGATTACCACTGAAACAGCAAACACACACAGAGAGAGAGAGGAAGTGTAGCATACCTTGTCTGCAAGTTATTCTTTACTGCAGCCTTGAAGTCCTTCACCAGGGTGGAGTCTTGTGGGCTAGGGGAAAGGCATTCTGGAGCATGCTGAGAAGTGGAGCAATGGCAGATAGAGTTGGTTGCTTGTCCTCAGACATTACCAGTGTAGCTTTTTTCATTGGTTGCAAAACCTGCACCGAATCTTCGGCAATTGTTACATCCTCCTCTGTTAAGGTGCACAGATCTTTTTCATTCCTGCGTACGTCTTGTGTATGGAGGACCGATCCTGACAAAATTTAAAATAAAAGCAGAAATATATATATTTTCCTTTTCCTTACACATGCCTTTGTTCTTTTGACATTTCCTCGTCTCTCTTTTTCCTTTACCGTATGCATTTCTGCTTCATTATGCAAATGAGGCGGGCTGCCTTCTTCTCTCCAGCTCCTCTCCTATTGGTCAATAAACAGGAAGGAGGAGGATCCATGTGCAGGCCGAGGGTGTGTCCCAAATCAGGGGCTGGATCCTTCCAAGTCCGTACTTGTGGGCTGATTACATCACAGCGTAAGGTCTGTCAGATGCTGCCGACAAATGTGTCCTTTTGCCCAATTTTAAGGATGCGTTGTGAGTATCCTTCGCGGTCCATCTTTTCCCATGATTCATTGTGGGTCGAAGCGGTTTAGTCAAACAGGGCAGCCATGGCGGACCACAGTGGCAAAAGCTGTGAGTAAACTGTGAAAAATTACACTTTCTGTGACACAAATGAACTTTTACAATGTTTTTAGTGCGGGAATATAACTATGTAGACGTGAAAAATCTGCTTGATTTATCTAGACATCGCTTAATTTCAAACGTGCTCCGACGTGTTCGCTGGAGAGTGTGATTGAGAATAAATAACCTTTTAAATATTCATTTTTGATGAAGAAATGTGCTATATGTGTTTTAAAAAGTATATTTATAATTCAGCTAGCATTATAATTCATGATTCCAGGTACAACTGAAGAGAAATATACTTTCAAATGCAAGCAAATCTCAGTAAAGAAGTGAAAAGTTTGAAAGAGCTTGTTTTAGGCATTTGAGTAGAAATATTTTAATATGTTCTGCAAATTAAGACAAATGTAAAATAAAAAGACTTATTTTACACTGATATTAAGCAAGATGGTTTTTATTGTTTAGGTACAAAGCAGCAGACGGGCCAGTTTATTAAACTCAGGGCTGAGAACCACCACCTTTTTACTGGAGCTAAAAACTCAGCCACCGTGGCTTGGAGGTACAATAACTACATTCTTTGCAGTCAGTTTCTGTCCAGTTTCAATAACTTCTATCTTTCTAACTTTCATAAATATTCATCCAGTGATTAACATACTTCTTTTGGTTTTCCCTCTTTCCTTTTGCTTGTTTAGGACAATTCAGGAGAAGATGGTCCAACAGGGGAAGGTCAGCCCCTTGCAGGCCAAACAAAAGTGGGACAATATGAAAAAGAAATATAAAGTTTGTTCAGAAGTTCTCATGTCACACACAAATAAAAAAATATTTATATAAAAGTCTTATTGGTTTCTCTGTTTAGTCAACTCTTCTTTTATTCCATCTAACTTTAGGATTGTAAGTATCCAGGGTCAGGAGAGGGAGTCAGTGAAAAGCCCACTGCTGCTACTTGGCCCTGGTTTGTCTTTATGGATGAGATGTTGGGACAGAGGTCTTCCACAACACCTCCTGTCCTAATTACCTCCATCCCTGAGGACACTCCAGGGCCAAGCGGAGCGGTGGACAACCAGATGAAGGAAGACAGTAGTGGCCTTCTGGACAGCAGTCAGGTCGGCAGTCTTACCCATGATTGGGGTTTTGAGTGATGAACCAGGCTGGGAGTTTTAAAGGCCTCAGGAATCTTTTGCAGGTGTTTAGAGTTAACTCGTTGATTCAGATGATTAGGTTCATAGCTCGTTTAGAGACCCTTTTAATGATATGCTAATTTTGTGAGATAGGAATTTTGGGTTTTCATGAGCTGTATGCCAAAATCATCCGTATTAAGACAATAAAAGACCTGAAATACAGGTCCTTCTCAAAATATTAGCATATTGTGATAAAGTTCATTATTTTCCATAATGTCATGATGAAAATTTAACATTCATATATTTTAGATTCATTGCACACTAACTGAAATATTTCAGGTTTTTTATTGTCTTAATACGGATGATTTTGGCATACAGCTCATGAAAACCCAAAATTCCTATCTCACAAAATTAGCATATCATTAAAAGGGTCTCTAAACGAGCTATGAACCTAATCATTTGAATCAACGAGTTAACTCTAAACACCTGCAAAAGATTCCTGAGGCCTTTAAAACTCCCAGCCTGGTTCATCACTCAAAACCCCAATCATGGGTAAGACTGCTGACCTGACTGCTGTCCAGAAGGCTACTATTGACATCCTCAAGCAAGAGGGTAAGACAGAGAAAGACATTTCTGAACGAATAGGCTGTTCCCAGAGTGCTGTATCAAGGCACCTCAGTGGGAAGTCTGTGGGAAGGAAAAAGTGTGGCAGAAAACGCTGCAAAACGAGAAGAGGTGACCGGACCCTGAGGAAGATTGTGGAGAAGGGCCGATTCCAGACCTTGGGGGACCTGCAGAAGCAGTGGACTGAGTCTGGAGTAGAAACATCCAGAGCCACCGTGCACAGGCGTGTGCAGGAAATGGGCTACAGGTGCCGCATTCCCCAGGTTAAGCCACTTTTGAACCAGAAACAGCGGCAGAAGCGCCGGACCTGGGCTACAGCGAAGCAGCACTGACTGTTGCTCAGTGGTCCAAAGTACTTTTTTCGGATGAAAGCAAATTCTGCATGTCATTCGGAAATCAAGGTGCCAGAGTCTGGAGGAAGACTGGGGAGAAGCAAATGCCAAAATGCCAGAAGTCCAGTGTCAAGTACCCACAGTCAGTGATGGTCTGGGGTGCTGTGTCAGCTGCTGGTGTTGGTCCACTGTGTTTTATCAAGGGCAGGGTCAATGCAGCTAGCTATCAGGAGATTTTGGAGCACTTCATGCTTCCATCTGCTGAAAAGCTTTATGGAGATGAAGATTTCGTTTTTCAGCACGACCTGGCACCTGCTCACAGTGCCAAAACCACTGGTAAATGGTTTACTGACCATGGTATCACTGTGCTCAATTGGCCTGCCAACTGTCCTGACCTGAACCCCATAGAGAATCTGTGGGATATTGTGAAGAAAACGTTGAGAGACTCAAGACCCAACACTCTGGATGAGCTAAAGGCCGCTATCGAAGCATCCTGGGCCTCCATAAGACCTCAGCAGTGCCACAGGCTGATTGCCTCCATGCCACGCCGCATTGAAGCAGTCATTTCTGCCTAAGGATTCCACACCAAGTATTGAGTGCATAACTGTACATGATTATTTAAAGGTTGACATTTTTTGTATTTAAAACACTTTTCTTTTATTGGTCGGATGAAATATGCTAATTTTGTGAGATAGGGATTTTGGGTTTTCATGAGCTGTATGCCAAAATCATCCGTATTAAGACAATAAAAGACCTGAAATATTTCAGTTAGTGTGCAATGAATCTAAAATATATGAATGTTAAATTTTCATCATGACATTATGGAAAATAATGAACTTTATCACAATATGCTAATATTTTGAGAAGGACCTGTATTTCAGTTAGTGTGCAATGAATCTAAAATATATGAATGTTAAATTTTCATCATTACATTATGGAAAATAATGAACTTTATCACAATATGCTAATATTTTGAGAAGGACCAGTATATATATATATGTATATATATATGTATATATATATATATATATACATATATACTGGTCCTTCTCAAAATATTAGCATATTGTGATAAAGTTCATTATTTTCCATAATGTCATGATGAAAATTTAACATTCATTGGATGGATATTTATGAAAGTTAGAAAGATAGGAGTTATTGAAACTGGACAGAAACTGACTGCAAAGAATGTAGTTATTGTACCTCCAAGCCACGGTGGCTGAGTTTTTAGCTCCAGTAAAAAGGTGGTGGTTCTCAGCCCTGAGTTTAATAAACTGGCCCGTCTGCTGCTTTGTACCTAAACAATAAAAACAACAACAACAAAAAAAACCATCTTGCTTAATATCAGTGTAAAAAAAGTATTTTTTAATTTTACATTTGTCTTAATTTGCAGAACATATTAAAATATTTCTATGCAAATGCCTAAAACACCCCTCCTTGAACCGCCACCTTAACGTGGTGGAGGGGTTTGAGTGCTCAAATGATCCAAGAGGCTATGTTGTCTGGGGCTTAAATGCCCCTGGTAGGGTCTCCCATGGCAAACGGGCTCTAGGTGACGGGTCAGACAAAGAGTGGTTCAAGAATCCCTCATGAGGACAAAAATATCGAGGCATGTGACTTTGCCCGAATGAGAGATGCAAGGCCATCCCCCAGTGGGCCCACCACCTGCAGGGGGAACCGTGAGGGACCGGTGCAAAGAGGATTGGGTGGCAGACGAAGGTGGAGACCTCGGTGGCCCAATCCCCGGATGCTTAGGCTGGCTCTAGGGACGTGGAATGTCACCTCGCTGGGGGGGAAGGAGCCTGAGCTTGTGCGGGAGGTCGAGAGATATCGACTAGAAATAGTCGGGCTCGCCTCCACGCACAGCGTGGGCTCTGGAACCCATCTCCTTGAGAGGGACTAGACTCTCTTCTACTCTGGAGTGGCCCGCAGGCAGAGGCGGCGGGCTGGTGTGGGTTTGCTTGTTGCCCCCCAGCTCAGCCGTCTCGTGTTGGGGTTTACCCCAGTGGATGAGAAGGTCGCATCCCTGCGCCTTCGGGTTGGGGAGAGGTCTCTGACTGTCGTCTCGGCCTACGGGCCGAGTGGTAGTGCGGAGTACCCGGCCTTCTTGGTGTCCCTGTCGGGGGTGCTGGATAGTGCCCCTCCCGGGGACTCCATTATTCTGCTGGGGGACTTCAACGCCCAGGTGGGAAATGACAGTGACACCTGGAGAGGCGTGACTGGGAGGAATGGCCTCCCTGATCCGAATCCGAGCGATGTTTTGTTATTGGATTTCTGTGCTAGTCACGGATTGTCCATAATGAACACCATGTTCAAACATAAGGGTGTCCATCAGTGCACTTGGCACCAGGACACCCTAGGCAGGAGGTCAATGATCGACTTTGTTGTCGTATCATCAGACCTTCGGCTGCATGTTTTGGACACTCGGGTGAAGAGAGGGGCTGAGCTGTCCACTGATCATCACCTGGTGGTGAGTTGGATCCACTGGAGGAGGAGAAAGCCATTTCTTCATCAAAAATGAATATTTAAAAGCTTATTTATTCTCAATCACACTCTCCAGCGAACACGTCGGAGCACGTTTGAAATTAAGCGATGTTTTGATAAATCAAGCAGATTTTTCACGTCTACACAGTTACTAAAAACATTGTAAAAGTTCATTTGTGTCACAGAAAGTGTCATTTTTCACAGTTTACTCACAGCTTTTGCCACTGTGGTCCGCCATGGCTGCCCCTGTTTGACCAAACCGCTTAGACCCGCAATGAATCATGGGAAAAGATGGACCGCGAAGGATACTCACAAGTCATCCTTCAAATCGGGCAAAAGAAGGACACATTTGTCGGCAGCATCTGACAGACCTTACGCGCCGCGCTGTGATGTAATCAGCCCACAAGTACGGACTTGGAAGGATCCAGCCCCTGATTTGGGACACACCCTCAGCCTGCACATGGATCCTCCTTCTTCCTGTATATTGACAAATAGGAGAGGAGCTGGAGAGAAGAAGGCAGCCCTCCTCATTTGCATAATGAAGCAGAAATGCATACGGTAAAGGAAAAAGAGAGACGAGGAAATGTCAAAAGAACAAAGGCATGTGTAAGGAAAAGGAAAAAGAAAATATATATATTTCTGCTTTTATTTTAAATTTTGTCAGGATCGGTCCTCCATACTTGTGAAAGGCGAGTGGCAGAGATGGCTGGCTGTTGCTCTAAAAAGCGCTCCAGCATGTCCAGCGCACTGTTCCACCCAGTCACAACATCAACTGTTAGCTTGTGTGCTGTTTGTTGAAGTAGCTTCTGTTTTTCTTTTAGTATTTTGTTTGCCGTTGTACTTTGGTAGAAAAATGTTGCTATGCGCCTCACACGGGCAAGCAGACGTGACACACTTGGGATCTTTAGACCTGCTTGTGAGGCCAAATTCAGTGTGTGCGCAAAGCAGCCAACGTGCATTAGTTGCATTATCTCCACCGTACGAACCATATGTGCAGCGTTGTCCGTAACGACTGCTGAATCTTTGCTGGTCAACCCCCATTTCTGAATGGATCCCATCAACATATCCGCTATATTACTAGCTGTGTGGCTTGTGTGAACCTCGGTGGTCTCTAGCACATGAGAAATGAGGCACCACTCATTGCCATGTACGACTGCGTTGACAATGATGTCCATGTGTCACACGTTATGCCGACTCTTTCTGCTGGTTCCGTTTTTGTTAAGATGTTGTCTTTTACACGTGTGTACATCATGGGGATGACCGTTTCAGTCTGATGTTTACGTTGCACCATAACATAGTGTGGTTCGAGCACATGAAGGAGTCGTTTGGAGTCTTCGTTTTCTACTACCGAGTACGGCCGTAAATCTTTACAAACGAAAGCTGCGATGGCCTCTGTTATCTTAATGGCCCGCAGAGAATCGGCTGGTAATGCTAGCGAGTTTCTTTTGTTTTACCACAGAAGGCTTGTTGTCAGATGCTAACGTTAGCATAGCGTGATGCCTCGTCAAGTGGTTTCTTAAGTTTGTAGTATTTCTACAATAACTGACCTCTGCTTGGCAGATCTTGCAAACCACTTTGGTTCTGTCCAGCTCTTTGTCATTTTGTGTCGTTTTAAATCTGAAATGGTTCCAGACATCAGATTTTAGTTGGGATAGCTTGCTGAGCGCAGCCTTACTCGCGGTGGCCATTTTGTGAATACACACGCATGTGTTTGAACATGAACCTGACCTCAAGCACGAGACTGTTGAAAAATCGATTTCATGCCTTATGAATTGATATTGCTTAATTTAAATGGAATCGATCGATTACATTGATTTTTTTACCCAGCCCTAAAAGTTTCCTTAATTCTTTCCTTCTGCTTCAACGGAATTTGAGAGATTAACTACCAGCCAAGTGCAGCTGATCAAATGCATCCTCGTCAGTGTGACCATGTTCAGCAGTTTGCTGCCCTGAATGCAATGCCAAGGAAGAAAGCCATCAGCAACGACCTCAGCAGTAACTGTTGCTGCCAATCAAGCTGTGAAGGGTTATAAGGTCAACTGCAAACAATTTGAAGTTAATGAACCACTACAGAAAGATTATTCCCTGGAGGTTAAATATCTCAGCTGCCAATCCTCCCAGCAGACTCAGCCCAAGGTCAGAACATGAAGCTCAGAGGGTTGGAAGAGAACAACAATATGGCAGCAATACTGTTCTTTGGGCAGATGAGGCCAATGTGGAGTTTGGTCATGTTGCACCATAGCATGTTTGGAGAAAACCAAATATAGCATATGGACAAAAACCACCCATACCCACTATCAAGTATGGAGGTGAAGCTATCCGTTGGAGTTTGACCCAAACTGGGTCATCAAACACAAAAAGCAACACTAAGTTGGACTGAACCAAGATTCCTTCACAACAGTGAGACTAAAGCAGAAAACCCTTCCAATGAATTCTGCTGAAGGTGGATCTACAGCTGTTGAATCCGGAGGTGTTCCTCCTTTAAACAAGCTGCTGCTTCTCCAATTTGGCTCCATCTTTAAGAAATCAAACCGAGGCAATAAAAAGTTTGAGATAACAGCATCTGAAAAGCACCATTCATATTTTTACACTGCCACAAACCAGATGCATATTTTTTCCAAGTCAAGTCTTTAAGGCACCAGTCTAAGTGGAGTCTTAAGTCTTGTTTATGCAAATTAAGTGTGACTTGAGTCACCATCTCTTGAATCAGTCTCAGCTGAGAGGACACATCAAGCCATGAGAGAAAACTTACTTGGTGTAAACTGATGTGACATGTTTTCCTGCTTTTACCTCTTGGTGTTCTGCTGTTGGGTGGTAGCTTGTCTCTGTGGATGTGTCAAAAGAGGCTGAGGTGGCCACATGAGTGGAAATAAAGCAACATGCCACTCTGAATTAGTCAGGACCCAAAGCCTCCTTCAACCTGTAACTTTAAGCTTTCACTGCAGGTGTTCATCCATGTTCCAGTTCACTTACAGTCACTGAGATAATAATCACGGTAAAAAATGACCCTTTCTTTAAAAATCATCATAATGCTGAAATCAAGCAGTAGGTTGCTGCTAACTTGAGAAAAAACACTAAATGAAACTCACCTCTAAATGCACAACTGATTTATTTCACATCTCAGCCATCAGTCATGGTTGTTAAACCAACCTTTTCTGTTTCTTAGTAAAGTAAAACATGAAGGTCCAAGACCTAGTGGTTGCCACGAAGAACATGGGGCGCCTTTTCTGAAGCCAGCTTTGTCCTTTTAGGGATGATGTAGTAAGATGGTAAACAGTTTGCCATAATTCTTATTTATTTCAAACATATTTACATTCATACACCATGATACATATATACTTGACCATTTGTTTGAAAAGGAGGTAGGCAGAAGTATAAAATTATAGGACCCTACCCCCTTCCTTTCATCTGTAACTTCAGTTTACACATTATTCTTCATTTAAAGGAAAACAGTAATAAAAAACAAAAACCTGACACTTTTTCAACCCTTGGCATAAAATACCAAAACACAATTTCTATCAATCAAAAAATCAATGTTTAACAAAAAAAAAGATTTATTTTCAATAGAGAAAGCAAAACAAAGGACTAATTTATGTTTTTAAACATTTCCTCTAGCGTCCTATTTTAAACTGCTCCTCTCCATCCTATGTATTTAGAATTTCAATTTTATATTGGGGTGGTTGGTCGGCCCGGCTGGCACATTTCTCCCTCATGGACGGGCGAGCTAAGGCTGCTGCGTTGGCCAGATGGGTGGGCAGACTTTGCAGGGGGGCCAAACATCAGCCAAACATCCATGTTTTGGATGTTTGGCTGACAGCATTTGGATCAGCTGAGCGGTGATGGTGGAGGTAATCTAGTTGGTGTTTCTCCCTGGGCTGTTGTCCCAGTGACGGTGATGTGGTGTGTTTATGTGGTTGTGACGGCATGGTAGGGGCATGGTGGGGGCCACTGACCCTGGGTGCGTGCTGCTGACTGGGAACCTCTTGCCGTGTGAGTTTGTCCCATCTTTGTGTGGGGTTGGGGGGTCTGAGTACGGTGCTTGGTGGTCTCCGCTCTGTTGTGCTTGTGGGGAGGGGATTTTTTGGTGTTTGGGTACAGGGGGCATGTGTTCGATATCTGTATCCTGGTAGGGAGTGGCCCTGTGGAGAAATTCATGTTGGGGTTCATGGGAGGTGGGGGACTCATGGGGTTGAGTTTGGAATCCTTTGTGACTATTTTGTCTTGAGACAGTTGGCGAGTTAGTGTTTGGACCAGGTAGTAGGAGTATAGAGTATGTATGGGGAGTGTGAGTAAGTGTATGGCATCCAATGATGTGTCTTCATGTTGGGTAGGTGGGTGTGACTGTAACCTGACTATTTGTGTCAGGTTGGGTCTTGGGCTGCTCCTTCTCCTGGATCAGCTTAGGCTCCCTATCAAATATGGATTCTATTTCCTCCCTGCCACACTCCCTGCCAGTAGCTGGTGTCATTGCCCGCTGGTGTATTGTTGGTTCTCGGTGTCCGGGGCTAGGTGCTTTAGTGTGTGCTGGCTCATTCCCGGTGGCTGCTTGAGGGGGACTGGACCCGCTGGCTCTGTCGGGCTTCTGCTGAAGGGGTGATGTGCCCCGGGGTCTTGGGTTTTTGGATCCATGGCTAGATCTGCTCTGGCCCAGATGGCTGCCAGCTGCGCCTGTGGGCTCGTCACTGCACCTCCTTGATGCTTCTGCACTGTGGGTGCTGGGTGGTTCCCCTACGGCTCTCCTCTGCTCTTCCCTGATTGCGGTTAGGGTAGTTCCGGTGGTGTTCCTTCTGGGGTTGCCAAGATCTGAGGGGCCTTTGGATGTCTGTGGCTCAGATCTCTTCTGTGTCTGTCTTGGGTCACGGGAGCAGGTCTGTCGCTCCTCGCTATTGCATATATTTATGGAGCCACACTTACACCCACAGGTGTTTAGATGCAGGTGTTAACAGATACACAGATGTTCCTATTGAGCTTCAAAAATACATCTTGCATTCATTAGTATCGTACACTTTCAGTAACATTGCTGTTATACACTGCATCCATGATGTGAATCTCCTGTTCCACCACATCCTAAAGGAGCTCTATTGGATTGAGATCTGGTGACTGGAGGCCATTTGAGTCCAGTGAACTCATTGTCATGTTCAAGAAACCAGTCTGAGATGATTCATGCTTTATGACATGGCGCGTTATCCTGCTGGAAGTAACCATCAGAAGATGGGTCCACTGTGGTCATAAAGGGATGGACATGGTCAGCAACAATACTCAGGTAGGCTGTGACGTTGACACGATGCTCAATTGGTACCAAGGGGCCCAAAGTGTGCCAAGAAAATATCCCCCACACCATTACACCTTCACCACCAGCCTGAACCGTTGATACAAGACAGGATGGATCCATGCTTTCATGGATCAATCAAATAGAGCACCTTTGGGATGTGGTGGAATGGGAGATTCACATCATGGATGCAGTGTATAACAGCAATGTTACTGAAAGTGTACGATACTAATGAATGCAAGATGCATATCTTCTATAAGTCTGTTGTGGAGAGTGGGATCTCTTCTACCATCAGCTGCTGGGGAAGCAGCATCAGAACCAGGGACTTAAAAAAGCTCAACAAGCTGATAAAGAAGGCTGGTTCTGTTCTGGAGACTCCTCTGGAACCTCTGGAGATCATTGTGGAAAGAAGGATTCTTCATAAAATGAAGAACATTATGGAGAACCCTGAGCATCCTCTTCATGAGACTGTCCTACAACAACAGAGTGTCTTCAGTCAGAGGCTTCTTCAGATCTGCTGTAAGACGGAGCGCTACAGGAGATCCTTCCTGCCCACAGCCATCAGCATCTACAACGTCTCTTTGAAGAAACCTTCATAATTCGAGCTACAACAGCATTTAATTTCCCTTTGGGATTAATAAAGTATTTTTGAATTGAATTGAATTGAATTTCATGATGTTGACGCCAAATTCTGACCCTAACATCCGAATGTCGCAGCAGAAATCGAGACTCATCAGACCAGGCAACGTTTTTCCAATCTTCTATTTTGGTGAGCCTGTGCGAATTGTAGCCTCAGTTTCCTGTTCTTAGCTGACAGGAGTGGCACCCGGTGTGGTCTTCTGCTGCTGTAGCCCGTCCGCCTCAAGGTTCGACGTGTTGTACATTCAGAGAGGCTCTTCTGCATGCCTTGGTTATAATGAGCGGTTATTTGAGTTACTGTTGCCGTTCTATCAGCTCAAACCAGTCTGGCCATTCTCCTCTGACCTCTGGCATCAACAAGGCATTTGCGCCCACAGAACTGCCGCTCACTGGATATTTTCTCTTTTTCAGACCATTCTCTGTAAACCCTAGAGATGGTAGTGCATGAAAATTCCAGTAGATCAGCAGTTTCTGAAATACTTAGACCCACCCGTCTGGCACCAACAACCATGCTACGTTCAAAGTCACTTAAATCACCTTTCTTCCTCATTCTGATGCTCGGTTTGAACTGCAGCAGATCGTCTTGACCATGTCTACATGTCTAAATGCAATGGGTTGTTGCCATGTGATTGGATGATTAGAAATTTGCATTGAAGAGCAGTTGGACAGGTGTACCTAATAAAGTGACCGGTGAGTGTAGATGTTTCTGCAGGTGTAGAAGCAAGCAGGGTGTTATCTTGTATTCTCTTCATCCTTCTTTCTCTCCTCCATTCTTTTCTCTTTCTCTCCCCTTTTCGTTTTTGCCCCACCTCTCTCTTTCTTGCTTCTTTTTCTTCATGTTCATTTCTGTCTCCGTGTCCGTAACAACTGAAATAATCCTGAAGCAGTTTCTAATAAAGTTTATTTTTTTAAATATCAAGAGGAGCATTATAGCGTTAGCCGTAATGCTCCACTTGTGAAAGGAAATCTGTTGGGCTTTTTCTTGGCAGTCAGACAACAATCCTGAGCACTACTCTGAAACGGTAAAAAAAAAAGAATTTGTATTTTGTTCTTTTGAAATGTCTTATGGTTTTACTTGGTTTTAATTCTTCTGTTCCATAATGATATTGAGATGCACATGCTGTTAAATTATATCCTCTGTCCCTCTCTGCGAACGATTTCATTTTTTTTAGGAAGTGAATTATTTCTCACTTTAAATATAATTTTTGCTGTTTTAAACTGAACCAAGTCTGGAAATTTCAGAGCTTGGGTTTTATAAAACTTTGGTTTGTGTGGTCCTACTTGATCAATTAATCTAATTGCCCTTTTCTGTATTGTAGTTATTGTTTGGATATTACTTTTGGATGTGTTTCCTCAATTAGACACAGGCCAAAAAGCTGCTGATCGAAGACAAGGCGCATGGTTCAGTGGAGGAAGAAAGGGCCAACAGAGCGGTTAGGGGGTCCAGACAAAGTGGGACTACACCATGGAGTTTAACCAGGAAGGTCCAACCTGCATCTCTGGGACAGCAGAAGGCAGTTGAGATGGCTGTATAGGGAGAGAGTTACGATACTCTTTGAACTAGCCAACATGGGGTTACGTGGTTCATGTAGTCCTCAATAGTTCCAAACATCTCAGTTTGAGCGGATTCTAGCGGGACAGAACGCAAAAAACTACAATTTTCTAATTTCCCCTCCGATTTTCTGTAATATTGACCAGTAATGTGAACAGATTAATTCACTGACTGCATTTTATCAAAGCATTTTATTACGAACAGCACATTTATCACTGCTCTAAATTTTAGAGGGAAATGAGATTGCACACATAGGGTGGCCATTTCCATAACACCAGAAAGGAGAACACTTTTCAAGACTCAACACAGCTAGGATAAAAATTGAAATCTAATCAAACCCTTAACATAGTATGACTCTGTTGTACTTACCAAATATTTGAAGATCTGCGTCGTACAGTTTTGGCCTTTCCTGGGTGCTACCAATAGTTTTTCGTTTGAGAGAAATTTTAGCTTTAGTTTTTCCACAGCTTTTGGAGTCCTTGTAGATCTCTCGGTCAACTTTAATTCCACAGTCTACACTACAGTATGACTGGGGATGCTTGAACTTTACAAAGTTCTGCAGCAGATATTTTATCATCCTGGGGACATGTGGCTTTATGGTAAAAGGAAAAAAGTGAAGAGGTACCCCCGCTTCGATTTTTGTTCCTGTGCTTGTCTGTGCTAGCCTGTTGATCAATGGCGCCTTTACCTTTGCTGCTTACATCAACACAGCGTACAATATGCATGACAGTCATCCTTCCTACTTTTGGAGATAAATCCATATTCATTTGTCAATTCGGTATTAAATGTAGTCTTTCATTTAGGCATGTTTTTTTTTTTTTTTTTACTGGTGTGCAGGTAAACTGGGTCGGTTCACTTGGTCTACCTAGCTGACCTGACCTGACATCAACTACGTTGCTAATTTAAACCCATTTAGTACCGTTAACCAATAAAATGTTATATTTTTTTGACATCAATTTTATTTAATAATCTGTCACAAAGGCATCAGGATGGGATGCATTTTTATTTAGGTGCATATACTTTTCATTTGAGACTATTTAAAATGGGGGAAAATAGATTATGTCAAAAGGAGGACAAATGGGCGTCTGTCTCAAAGCTACGGCGGACAGACCTTTTAAAAACCGGACTTCTGCATTCATACTGAGATTAAATTACACATAGGTGGACTCTGTTTAATAATTAGTTGACTTCTGAATCGGTTACACTACGTTTTATATAGTGGTATTAGACTAGGGGCTGAATACAAATATACAGCAAAGGTTTTATTTTAGGAAAAATAAATGATTTAAAACACTTTACATTTATGTGCCACTTTGTGGACGAAAGTTCAGAATGAAAGACTCACCTTCACCGCCTCCACCTTCCAGTGACTCTTCTGTGCATCTCCCGGCCTTCCAATCAGCATCCTGTCCATCTGATTCTCTATCCAATCACCTTCAGACGCCTTGCTTTTAAAGGAGCTTCTTCATTTGTCAGCTGAGCTCATCTACGACTCCGACGCCTCCTCGCACCGTTCGTAACAGACTCTCCTTCCTCCCTTACCGCTCATAGGAGTGCTGGCCTCTCTTCATGGCTCATTTCTTCCTTGTCTCAGCTCTGGGCAAGTGGAAAGCGCATCAAGAACTCCTACACTTCTCCTGCTAAGCGTTGCCGAGGTAGCCCTGCCTCCTCAACGGCTCCCGCCGCTGCGTCACCCGGCCTGGTTTCTCTAGCAGTTTTTCCTTCCATCTTCATCCCTCAAACCAATCATCCTACAAATTTCCATGCTTCATTCATCTCATTCATGGATTCTCTCCAGCGTCTCCAACGTCATCCCTCACTCACCTGCTCTGTGACTTCGCCGCCATCTCTGCTACATCAGCATTTCCTCTTTCCCGCTCCATCGTAGCTGCCTGCTCCTCGGCTCCTCCCACCGCTGTTCGCCCTTGCTAACACCCGGCCTAGCTTGTCTCTAGGTAAGATGTATCACTCCACTCTCTCTTCTCTATATTTTTTATTCATGTGCTCTTCAAGTGTGCGGCGTTTCCCACCCCTCTTTTCATTCAGGTTGATCATTTACTCTCATGTATTTTACCATCTCGTTCAGGCTCTGCTCTAAATCCTACGGAGGCAGTTCATTAATCTGGTTTCTCTCATTTTGCCATCTCCCGAGGCTGTCTACATGTATCGCTTCCTCTGATCGCTTTTCTGCTTTGTTTAAATCATCTCATACCCGGCTTTCTGTCCGAAATACCGCACCCTACTGCCGGTCAGACCTCTCAGAGTTTCTCCGGTCCTTGGTCCGTAGAAGTGATCACACTCTCTATCTAACACTGACTCTTAAAGGAACGACTCTCAATCAGCTTGTAACTTTCAGCTCTTTTATTCTAAATTAAGCAGAGGAATGATTACAGAGATCAGCGCTGAGGCTCCTATCTCGGATCATCGCCGTCTGTGAAAGGTTGACAAAGAGCCCCGAAAGAAGGTCACATGTAGTTTTATATCTGGCACTCCAAAGCATTAGCTGTGCACTCCCCTAGTGTTTATCAGTAGATTATGTGTCACCATTGTGGTGTCTGTCTGACAGGTCAAGTAGTAGCTGGTGTCCATTTTTTATCTAAGTGTGCTGCTGCATTTTAATTAAACAGTTATCGGCTACTCCCTTTAAAAAAACCAGTGCTCCAGCCACAGGTCATTCAGGTCAAAACCTTAGGCCATTTATCCCCGTATGTGTGTCGATGTTGGACCACTTGTTTGCTGAGTATTGGATTATCTGCACGTTGTTGGACGTCACTGTGCCCCTCCAATGGCATCGGCCATTTTGTACCCAGGACAGCCCGCTCCTACATATCCCCTTGAGCATTGCGACTGATATGACTGGGCGTCCCCAGTCTGACGTCACAGGGTGCTGTATAGGAGCCGCTCATGTTTGAAAACTCGCCTTCTGCTAGAAATCGATCTGGTGATTGAAGCGCGTCACTTTAAGAGAAGAACTCTGTGCAGAGTTTCATTCATTCTCTCTCGTTGGACAACGAACTATTCATAACTGAAGTCTTTGGACTAAGAAGGCCAGAGATTTCACTTTTGCCGATCGAAGACGTGAGTTAACACGTAACTGGAGACACGGAGTTTCGGAGAGACGAACCGCTACCGTGTTTCATTTTCAAGTCGACTTTGATGGTCAGATCATATTTTTCCTTTTTGTCAAGAAGACCAAAGGACAAAGACTGACCGTTCCCCTGAAGTTAATTGTGGACGCACATTAACTTAATCCCACTTTGCCTCGCTTGAATTCCCTCATTCGGAAGAAGACGACACAAGTAAAACCCATTTTTTAAAATTTCTTTATTAGAAGGCCTGGGCAGGGTCAGAGGTTGTAGAAGCGATCAGAATCGCTGGTTAGGATCTCATGTGTTCTGAATAATATGTGCATGTAACCTTGCTTGTTGAAACTTTGATGTGTTATGTAATATCGGGACCCGCCGTGTCCTCGAGCTGTTTGTGTTTACTATCTGAACGCGGGTGCGTTGCAAGACTGGACTGTTAAAACGACCTCATGGTAAAATTCTCCATTTTACCTTTGTCTTCAATCTCACTGTACTAGCTTGCTGCCAAAAGTTATCAATCCTTTGTGTTCAGGAGTAAAGGGGGAAGTTTTATGATCAGAAGACCATAAGGACAGTCGGAGCTGCGCTCCAACCCCCACAACTCGCCACCACTCATACCCCCCTCTCCCTTCGTCTGTAGTGCCATAAACTGCTGGTTGACTCCATACATACCCACTACCGTTTGTTGATTTTGCTTATTTAGATGTTGTTTACCCCTGTGTTTGTAGAATTTTGCATGTTGAGTAGGTGAAAATTAATAAATATTCACATAGATAAAGAGAGAGCGTTTGGTGTTTCATTGTGTGCAAAAGTGATGTGTCAGTCAAAATAAGGTTCAAGTTCCACACGTTTCGGTAGAAACGGTCGATTAAACAGTGACATCTCCGGCAATAGTTATTAATTATTACGGAGTATTTAACGGTTGTAATTGTCAGAGGCGTTGAGCCACAATTACAACACCAGAAACCTCTCTGGTCTCGATTCGTAAATGAGGATTTATGGTTAAGAAATTGATTTTGTCAGATTATGATTTGTAATTATAATTATTGATCAAGATTATTCAATCAATAATCATAAACCCAACAGTCGATGTGTATTCTTATCTTTATGGGATGTATGGAAGAAATCAGCTATGCTTAATATTATTAAAGGTTCTCCCTAACATTTCTTAGGATCCTCTTTTGGCGCTCAGCCGTCTCTAGGCATTCAGAGTCACAAGCTGCATAGTTTCACCCGAGCATAGATAATTCAATACTTTCTGTCCCTCATCGTTGTCCTATTTTTAATATGGCTGCTCGTTTTTCATCAGTATCTCTAGTCCTTCTCAGCCTTAGCTGCATCCACCCTCGCTCAATCAAGAGCCTGCTTAGACTGGTCTGTTCTTTCCACTGACATTTATATCGCAGCCTCCTTCTGATTTCAGCGGCTTGGTCGGCCATCAGAGTGCTTTGCTTTTCTCTTCCTTTTTCCAGAACGTCTGCACGGTCACAAATTGTTGGGCTTTACGCTCCAATCTCCTTTCTAACTGGAACGGTATCTCCTTCTCTTCCATCGTCGTCGTTCGTTCAGCTGACTTGTTTTAAGTTTTACGGCCTGTAGCGTCCCGGTCTAAAAGAAGGTCTCTCAGCGGATGTTTCACAATCCTTTGATTGAAAGAGCCTTGCATGTGATCACATTGTAAGATCTAAGGATATGCAGAATATAATGCCTTTTAATAACAATCTTTATGCTGCTTTTAACCTTTTTGCCTCATTACCTTACCATAAAATACTTATTTATCTTTAATTATTACAACCGTTTCGCCCTCGACAGTCTTTCCTTTAAGTTCTTTTACCCCGTTTCACCATATATTTATTAAACATCTCACCTCCCTATATTTCCCAGTGCCATGAAATAATATAAAATATATATTTCAACTGTCTGTGACTTTACTTAGTTTATGATATCGAACCTAATACACTTTCGTATTGCGATTAAGCGTGCATAACGTACTAAGAACATTGGCACCCTCTACTAAAAAAAAATTAAATAAATAATGTAACTTGGTATTCGCATGTCAAATAAGCTCAGCACATGACCTTGCTGCACTCCTTCTCTTCTGTTTGTCTTCCATTTAAACAGAGTTGTAAAGGAAGAACCTGTGTGTGCTTCTCAGTGACTCAACAAAAGGGAAATTGTACTTGAGCAACAAATCTTTGTCCTCGACGCAGCTTTTAATATGTAAGCACTTTTTTTTTTTTTTTGCCGGAAGCAGCGATATTTTTCATTGACGAGAAAGGCTCGTCTTAATGGTCTTTATTCCCAAAAGGATTTGAGTTATTTTAATAGCAGAGTTCAGCTATAATTCATTTAGGTGTTTATCATCTGAGTAACACGTTGAGATGTTTCCTTAGTGCATGGCTAAGAAATCATTGAACATTTCTTCTTTCTTCCTGTCTGTGGCAACTGGCACCATGCTCCACCGTACCCTGCGAACAGGTGGATATGATCTGCCAGGGGTGGAGCTAAGCAATGTCCCTCTCATTGGCTACCGACCCTTATCTCCTGATGGTGGAACCCCAAGCAGCCAGTCAGGGATTATTATTGTAATATTTCAACCTTGTTCCTTTATCAACCAGGCACTAAAACTATTTCCTGTTACGATATTCATCATAACTTTCCTGTGATGATTGTAAAGCACACTTTCTCTCTGCATTCAGGGTTGGTGCTGCTCTGTTCAGTGGTTCACAGCATCTCCCCGGACTATGCATTTCAACATAAGCACTAATCGTGCTGCTGCCGCAGCAGATTAACAAACTCGTATGAAACAATTTATAAACAGTCAATTTTTAGTAAGGTTATTTACACGGACGTAGCTCTGTCTGTAGGTTGTGGGGGGTTTCTCAGGGCAATTCGTTTCCTATGTAAGGCCTTCTTTCTTCCCCGATCTGAATCCCCAGCTTTCTATGAGATCATCCCATCACTATAGCCTGCTGCATTTGGGGCATTTCTGGAAGAAGCGCATCGCCGCTTTTCTGATAATGCAGCAGTGGTCGATCCCGTTAGTCAAAGCCGCTTGTCCTCTAAGGCATTATGCCTTACCTCTGGTGCATCCTGACAAGTCATAACTCATGACTTCATCATTCCTGCCCATCATGTTCCAGGTTATTCTATTTAGTTTCTAGGTCTTCTGTTGTTTCTCCTCATCAGTCTACTTCTATTTCTCCTTTAAAGTCTAGGTTGATTGATTCCATCTCTTCATCCTTGCTAATATCAACTTGCATTCTATTATTTATCAGGTTTAACCTTTTCTACTTTCAAATACTTTTCCTTCATATGCCCCCATTTCTCACGCTAGAAGGAGCCCCATGTCCGCATCCTGGTTCCTCAAATATTATAGGCACGTCCCAGTTCAATGCATTACGCCACAAACAGTTTTCATGCCGTTCCTTCAGAATAGGAGCAGCCATTACTGCAGTGACCCAATGTCTCTCCCTCAACCGCTCTCCAGCAATCAGGTCGTTGGTCTTCTTCATCCTTCTCTTCCTATGTTCGCCCGGGTTTCCACTCCGTTCTATCTGCTCAATGTTTCATCAGCTCTCAGGTAAGAGCTCCCAACAATTCCTGATGGTGGTTGGCCTTATCCATCATTGGCTTTGTTCAATTGTCATGTTACTGTTTTACAAGTTTACATGTTACAAGTCTCTTCCCCTCAGCACCTGCCAGTCTTGTCTAATTTTCTCCCTCATTCTAGCTCACCTATGTTCTTCGAAAAGTACTTCTATTTGTTTCGCCCTTCCTTAATTGGAGGCTGATTATTCCTTGTCTTCTCATACTTTGTGCATTACTTTACTCATCTTCCTGCATTTACTTTGTCGTTCTCTAATTACTCAACCCCGACTCATAGATCTTTATTTTAACCTTATTTCTTATCTTCATCTGCATTTCTTTAATGGCATTTTCAGCACTCCATAGTTTCCATTATTTCTTCATCTCATTTTCTTCATCCTTCATCTTTTTATTCCTTCATTACCCGTTCTATCTGTTCTTTACAAGCTGATCCGTTCATAACTTCATATCTTTATTCAAATCCTCAGCGAATATACAGGGGTTGGACAATGAAAGTGAAACACCTGGTTTTAGACCACAATAATTTATTAGTATGGTGTAGGGCCTCCTTTTGCGGCCAATACAGCATCAATTCATCTTGGGAATGACATATACAAGTCCTGCACAGTGGTCAGAGGGATTTTAAGCCATTCTTCTTGCAGGATAGTGGCCAGGTCACTACGTGATACTGGTGGAGGAAAACGTTTCCTGACTCGCTCCTCCAAAACACCCCAAAGTGGCTCAATAATATTTAGATCTGGTGACTGTGCAGGCCATGGGAGATGTTCAACTTCACTTTCATGTTCATCAAACCAATCTTTCACCAGTCTTGCTGTGTGTATTGGTGCATTGTCATCCTGATACACGGCACTGCCTTCAGGATACAATGTTTGAACCATTGGATGCACATGGTCCTCAAGAATGGTTCGGTAGTCCTTGGCAGTGACGCGCCCATCTAGCACAAGTATTGGGCCAAGGGAATGTCATGATATGGCAGCCCAAACCATCACTGATCCACCCCCATGCTTCACTCTGGGCATGCAACAGTCTAGGTGGTACGCTTCTTTGGGGCTTCTCCACACCGTAACTCTCCTGGATGTGGGGAAAACAGTAAAGGTGGACTTATCAGAGAACAATACATGTTTCACATTGTCCACAGCCCAAGATTTGCACTCCTTGCCCCATTGAAACCAACGTTTGGCATCGGCATGAGTGACCAAAGGTTTGGCTATAGCAGGTCGGCCGTGTATATTGACCCTGTGGAGCTCCTGATGGACAGTTCTGGTGGAAACAGGAGAGTTGAGGTGCACATTTAATTCTGCCGTGATTTGGGCAGCCGTGGTTTTATGTTTTTTGGATACAATCCGGGTTAGCACCCAAACATCCCTTTCAGACAGCTTCCTCTTGTGTCCACAGTTAATCCTGTTGGATGTGGTTCGTCCTTCTTGGTGGTATGCTGACATTACCCTGGATACCGTGGCTCTTGATACATCACAAAGACTTGCTGTCTTGGTCACAGATGCACCAGCAAGACGTGCACCAACAATTTGTCCTCTTTTGAACTCTGGTATGTCACCCATAATGTTGTGTGCATTTCAATATTTTGAGCAAAACTGTGCTCTTACCCTGCTAATTGAACCTTCACACTCTGCTCTTACTGGTGCAATGTGCAATCAATGAAGACTGGCTACCAAGCTGGTCCAATTTAGCCATGAAACCTCCCACACTAAAATGACAGGTGTTTCAGTTTCATTGTCCAACCCCTGTACCTCTAATCAAGCATTGCCCCTCTCGGCATATCTTCCATCTGCTTTGCTTCTTTATTATTTTCCTTGATTCATAGCCTTCTTCATAGACTTCTTTTCTCTACTTTTAATCTTCCCTGCGGCTTTCGCTTCTCTTTTTCTTTCTTATTTCATTCCACTTTCTTGATAGATGCCCCTCTAGTACTCTATTAGGCCTCGGCCCTTATTTTTGGGGGGAAGACATATTTAAATCTAAGCCTTACAAATGATCATCTTAGCTCATGTCAATTTCGGCATTCATGTCTTCCTCCCAGGTCCGAGCGCCAAATAAATAACCATGTAATTTCTCATCATTAAAACTTTTCTAATTGCCATCCCTTTCTTTGTGAGTCTTTTCAGATTGAAATGACATTAAATCCCCAAAATACAAGTTTGTGGTTGTAATGTGAAAACTAGTCTGTCTTAAAGCCGGACGTATGGCCGCCCTATGCCCACATCATAAAATACATTTGGGCTACGGATCATTTTTGATAAAAATAAGTGTTTAGGCAATACAATGACCAATATAAGCATATTTACAATGGTTTATAAGAATGTTATGCAGACAACCATACAGGAGCGATATTACCCATTTTAAAGCTCTTTCTGATGTTCTCTGCATGCTAGCATGGGAATGCCTTGCCTTGTCTTCCTAAAGATGCCCATAGTTAAGAGTTCAGCTCCAGCTTACCTTCAAATCTACATCCTTCAACAAAGCCGGGGATATTCCTATTTCCAGGATTTACTCCTATAATCCCAAACCACCCCATGTGTAGCAGATGTCATTCAGTCTGTTCTCTCTGCCTGGTATCAGACGGAAATGAGCTGAATGGCAGAGCTGATCAAAATGATTTAAAATGACGTGGAGGAAAATGTGAGACTGTTGATGCTTTGACCCGGCATGAATTTTAATTTTCTGTAGAAGACAAATATGCTATACTTCATTTTTTGTTTTTCATGTGAACTGAGTACATGTATCAATAACCCAGTTGATTGTTCATCCATCCTGACAGCTATTGTAAAATAGAAATTCATTGATTAACATGTTCATTTAAATAAATCTGTTTCTGGTTAAAACCGTATTAGATGACAAAATAAGTCTGTGTCAACTGTGCAAAACAAATAGCCAAATATTTTACTATACAATAATGTAAAATGTAGAACAAACTTCAATAAAGAAGTACTTTTACTACCATTTAAACTGCTTAGTCATTACATCTGCACCAATAAACTGTAACTGTGGACAATGTGGAAATGTGCTGAGAGTTCATCCTGTAATACTTTAATAATGTTTCTTTAGTTACTGTTCTACAGTTCTTTATTGATGTCGATATATTATTGTTGATAAATCTTATTTTCTTGTTCTGTCTTGAAATAGAGATTCTAATCTCAACTTCACCGCATAATTACAAATGCTAAATTAAGGATATAAAACAAATGCAAACTAACAGTCCTGCTGTAAATACCAATATTGTGAAGGTTATGGAGGTAATTTTTTTTGTTCAAACTTCTTGATTCGGATCTTATCATTCAGCAGGACAGAAAATGACATATTTTTACCTTGGTGACCCTGTGTGTGTGTAACATGCATCAGCAGTTCATTGATGTCAGTCTCATGTAATTTAACTAAAAAATATCAAATAATTACTCATCTTCACAATCACATTATTCTTTACTGATAATATCCACATTTAGGCTGCCATCTCTGACGCATTGTCTGTCAAAGGATCTGTAGCTAAAAGTAAATGAACTGTGTCAACCTCACTGAACAAAAGTTAAACACCTTTAACCTTTGTTTTCTAATTGATATAGTTTAATAACTGGAATTAAAACCAGGTAAAGATTGGACACAGCAACAAGTTAGAAGAACCTTTTTGTCCTCTGCCTCCACTCTACTCACAAACACTGTCTCAGTGGATACATTTTAGGCTCAGAAATCACCAATTTAGACATTTATAAAACTTTGTTATTTCAAACTGTGCTGAATATTTTTAAAAAGCTGAATTAGACAGATTGAAATAGACCCGTTTAAACCCTTCAAGACCCGTCATGCTCACAGTTAGCTAGGTGCAGTTAAACAACAACTAGCTGGTTAACACGATTAATTAACTCAAGCTGATATCACTGTTGACTTATTTTGCTGTGGAGCAGTCAGCTGACGTCTTACACTGCCAAAATGTTGTGATTTCATCAACTTACTGGATAAAATAATTCAGAAACACCGAGAATGAACTGCGTTCAATGCTGGAACGGCTGGTGTTTGGAACTATCTGCAGCTGCGTGACCCACGTGACCTCCGCTTTCCATTCTTTCCAAAGGAGTCTATGGGAGTGTCCCCACTCTACTTTAACACTCTGGATCAAACCATTAGGTACCGGTAACTGGACTCAAGGTGGAGTCTGATGGACCGAGCCTGGGCCGTCTGGGTGAGGGTTCCTGATGACCCCAAGGATCATCACTGATTATTTGTTCAAAAGGATAGAGCAGGTGAAGGTCTCATCTTTGTTTCCAATAGAATATCATTGGAGTAACCCTGAAGTCTCAGTCTTAATGTTGGTAATTTGAGTGGAAAATAATGGAAACCAAATTTCTGCTTAAACAGACCCAATCAGACAGACACAAAGCAAATGCCAACTTTACCAAATGTATCCCCAGTATGGATGAGTTGTTTCATCCAGTTGCAACACTGAAGCAGTTTCTGAAGTCCCAGTTGAAACCAGTTAAATTAGTGGGACTGAAGCGCTTCCTTCGTGTCCAGTTTCAGGGTTGGACAGATGGATGAGCCAGCCTGTCTGTTAAGACAGAAGCCTGTTAACAGCTCTTCTAATGTTTCATGTCTGAGAGACTACAGGATCGCGAGATAAATGACCTTCTTGTGGTGCTCCATGATGACTCAAGCAGTGGTGATGTTGAGTTTTCACAAACTGAGAAGTTCAGCTCTGTTTCAAGGAGTTCTCACGAAAGGGAGAGGAGCACACTGCCAAGATCATGTAGGTCAACCAAAACCAAATGAATTCTGTTCATTTTAGGATCAACTGTATGAATGAAACTTGTATCTGAGCAGTCTCGGATCAGGACCACCTCTGAAAGATCTTTACCTAGACCTCCATGCCCTGCTAGTCCAGCACTATTTGGTGACAGTAAATTGTTTAAAGATGATAAAGTTGCATCTGAAAAGATTAAACCCTGCTGCAAATCAAGTTTATCAGGAAAAGGTCCAACAAACAAATCAGACAATTTAAACAGCAAATGCAACTTTGACGACAGCAGTCTCAGATTCAAGCTCTCCATGACAAACGTCTTCAGTACCCAGCAGAACACCTTTTACTGTTCTGACCACAGCACACTTCTCATGGCTAAAGGCCACCAGTTCATTAATATTCTTGAGTTTTTGTGCAGCAGCTGCATTTTAAAATCTGTCCAGAACAAATGTCATTTTCCTTGTTTGTGCATGGCAGTGATCTCTGCTGACGTTTCTAACTACTCTAATTTCTAACTATTGTCAACTGTCCAGGTGATCGAGGTGATCAAGTCCTTCATCGGGTGAACCTGAGACCACACCTGATCTGCAACTGCGTGCTCTGAAGGATTCTGTTTTTCTGATCAATATATATTTATTGAGTTTTTGTGGCTCGTATCTGGCTGTGTATCAAAGCAATGTTCTTTTTAAACCAACAAAGGAAATATACAGACAACTGACCCAGTAAAGTAAAAAAAACAACTAGACAAACAAAAAGACTGGGCCAGCTTCAGAACCAGCACCAGCACAAGATTATTTTAAATAACTGTAATAAAATCTGACCACTATGTAACTGAGTTAGTCTTCTCAGCCATCTCCAGTCTTCAATCCAAACCGCTTCGTAAATTCTGAAGATGCAGAAGCAACCTCCATATATGACAACACTGACCATACTTCTCCTCAACATATGTTCTTAAAAGGAAAGAAGGTGGAAATAAAGGGCTTTAACAACTGGCAGCAGGGAAGAAATCACACTAAATCTATTTGTTTCCAGGTATAAATGATGCTTTAATAGGATTTGGTTATTATAGATGGAACAGAATTGTTCTCAGGTGAATGGGTCTTTCACTCTGCTGCGTCTTTAACCAGAACGTAGTCGTACTTGTACTTGTCGTCTTCCAGTTTATCCGGAACCGGGTCCCGGGGGAAGCAGACTCAGCAGACACCCAGACGTCCCTCTCCCCGGACACCTCCTCCAGCTTCTCCGGGGGGAGCCCAAGGCGTTCCCTGGCCAGCCGAGAGACATAGTTCTTACACCGTCCCCTGGGGCTCCTCCTGGTGGGACGTGCCTGGAACACCTCCCAAGGAAGGCATCCAGGAGGCATCCGGTATAGATGCCCGAGTCACCTCAACTGGCTCCTCTCGATGTGGAGGAGCAGCAGCTCTACTCCGAGCCCCTCCCGGATGGCCGAGCTCCTCACCCTATCTCTAACGGAGTGCCCGGCCACCTTACGGAGGAAGCTCATTTCTGCCGCTTGTATCCGGGATCTCGGTCTTTCGGTCATGACCCAAAGTTCATGGCCATAGGTGAGGGTAGGAACGTAGACCGATCGGTAAATCAAAAGCTTCGCTTTTCGGCTCAGCTCTCTCTTCACCACAACGGACCGGCACAGCGCCCCCATTACTGTGGCAGCTGCACCGATCCGTCTGTTGATCTCCCGCTCCATTCTTCCCTCACTCGTGAGCAAGACCCCAAGATACTTGAACTCCTCCACTTGAAGCAGGAACTCCCCTCCAACCTGAAGAGGACAAGCCACCCTTTTCCGGTCGAGAACCATGGCCTCGGACTTGGAGGAGCTGATCTTCATCCCAGCCGCTTCACACTCGGCTGCGAACTTCCCCAGCGCATGCTGTAGGTCTTGGCTGGGTGAGCCCAACTATGTCTAGTCGATATCTCTCGACCTCCTGCACCAGCTCAGGCTCCTTCCCCCCCAGTGAGGTCACATTCCATGTCCCTAGAGCCAGCCTAAGCATCCGGGGATTGGGCCACCGAAGTCTCCACCTTCGTCCGCTGCCCAATCCTCTTTGTACCGGTCCCTCACGGTTCCCCCTGTAGGTGGTGGGCCCACAGGGGGATGGCCTCGTGTCTCTCCTTCGGGCTTGGCCCGGCCAGGTCCCGCAATGAGCAACCCAGCCACCAGGCGCTCTCCGACGGGTCCCGACCCCAGGCCTGGCTCTAGGATGGGACCCCGGCTCCAGCGTGCCGGGCGCCGTCACGTGCCTCGATTGTGTGGTCCTTATGGGGGTGTCTTGAACTGCTCTTTGTCTGACCCGTCACCTAAAGCGTGTTTGCCATGGGAGACCCTACCAGGGGCATTTAAGCCCCAGACAACATAGCCTCTTGGATCATTCGAGCACTCAAACCCCTCCACCACGTTAAGGTGGTGGTTCAAGGAGGGGTTAACCAGAATGTGATGATCTTAATTCCTGCAGCCCAGTGAGACATAAGGAATCAGAATCAGCTTTATTGCCAAGTTTGTTCAGACAAACAGAGAATTTAACTCCGGTACACTTTGCTCTCAATAAAGAATATCTTTTTAAATGTACATATAAACACAACTGACCTTACAATAGAATATAATGTGAGATCAGTCCAAGTATGCCTGGTGTTGTTCTGGAGTTCTGACTGTCAAGTTTTCATCAGAGAAACAGCCTGGAGGAAGAAACTGTCTCTGTAGCGGCTGGTTTTAGTGAACAGTGCTCTGTAGCGCCACCTGAAGGTAAAGCTTTGAACAGTTTATGTGCAGGGTGTGTGGGGTCTGCAGAGATTTTAGCAGCTCTTTTACTGACCCTTGACCTGTATAAGTCCTGGATGGAGGGAAGGTTAGCTCTGATTATTTTCTCTGCAGTCCTGATTATTCGTTGCAGTCTGGACCTGTCCTGTTTGGTGGATGATCCAAACCACACTGAGATGGATGAAGACAGGACAGACTGAATGATGGCAGTGTAGAAGATGACCAGCAGCTCCTGTGGAAGGTTGAACTTCTTGAGTTGCCTCAGGAAGTACAGTCTCTGCTGGACCTTCTTCAGAACAGTGTCTATGTGTGAAGACCATCTCAGGTCCTCAGAGATGGTAGTTCCTAAGAACCTGAAGTGGTCCACGGCCGATACAGTGTTGTTGAGGATGGTGAGGGGGGTGTATGGGGGTAGTGTTCTCCGAAAGTCCACCACCATTTCCACAGTCTTGAGTGGGTTGAGTTCAAGGTAGTTCTGACTGCACCAGTTTACCAGCTGATCCACCTGCTGTCTGTATGCAGACTCATCACCGTCCTGGATCAGTCCAATGACAGTGGTGTCATCTGCAAACTTCAGGAGTTTCACGGACGAGTCCGATGAGGTGCAGTCATTTGTGTAGAGAGAAGAGGAGAGGGGATAGAACACACCCCTGGGGTGCACCAGTACTTATTGATCTGGATCGGGAGAAGATGTTCCTCAGTCTCACCTGCTGCTGTCGGTCCGTCAGGAAGCTGTTGATCCTCTGACAGGTGGAGGCTGGGACGTTGAGCTGGGTGAGCTTCTGGTGGAGGATGTCTGGTATGATGATGTTGAAGGTGGAGCTGAAGTCTACAAACAGGATCCTGGCGTACGTCCCTGGATGGTCGAGGTGTTGCAGAATGAAGTGTAGACCTAAGTTAACAGCATCATCTGCTGACCTGTTTGCTCGGTAAGCAAACTGCAGCGGGTCCAGCAGGGGGCCTGTGATGTCTTTCAGGTGCTTCAACACCAGCCATTTAATCCTACGATGGTGGGTTTCTTGTGTACTGGGATGATGGTGGAGCATTTGAAGCAGCAGGGAACCTCACACAGCTCCAGTGACTTGTTGAAGATCTCAGTGAAGATGGGGCAAGTTGGTCAACGCAGGCTGTCAGGCCACGCTTATCTTTTTGCTCCCCTTTTATGAATGAGTGCTGGGTACTCTCTACAGCAGATCATTACTTTGTTGCACATGATCGGTGTGATTCAATTCAAGTAACTCAAAAATTCTTTATTAATCCCAAGGGAAATTAAATGTTGGTGTAGCTCATATACGGGTTTTATTGTGGTCACTTTTGGATCCAAGTTGAAGAGTGCCTTGATGCCAGGAAAGAGACAACTCAAGCGCGTTGTTTTTCTCCATCTGGTTCTACTGGAGACCCGTGTGGTAGAGGCTGCCATATTGGAACATGGCGTTTTTGTTCAGTTCTGACTCCTCTTCCTGAGCTGGAAATAGGTTAATGCGATTTATTTTGAAAGTTCCATAAAAGTTCATACCAGTTTTATCCTTGGCCTTTTCTTTTCCCAAATAAAGGTTGAATAAAGGTCATTTAGCTCATTTTTCGAATGAGTTTTGTATGTCCTCTAATTCGTGACACAACTTATCACTGTCAGGATCCTTTACTTTAGTAATTAGTCTATCCATCTGTTGTTTTCAGGTTCTCCAAGAAGTTCTTATATTTTGGGATGTTTTCATAATAACTCTGTTTTGTAAATTTAGCATTGTTCTCCATCTGTTTCCCATAGATATTTAGTTCTTGTTTTGTTTCTCCTATTTGGTTAAGGGTATTGGTTTTGCTGCGGTCCATATGTTTACCCTCTAAAAATGTCTGTCTTTTAATCAGGTGCTTAATTTGTTTCTCCCTTTCTCTTTTTGTCAGAGCTGACTGCACCTTCCTTGGCTGGACTAATGCCCCTTTTCCACTGGCTTGATTTGGCTGTTCAGACACAAACATTTTCCCCAAAACACACAAAAGAAAATCAACATAAAAACGTGTTTGGTTCAGAAATGTATTGACGGTCCTTAAGAGAACCAGCGTCTGCAGGAGGAGGGAGCAGGCAGAGAGCATAAAGCCCAAAATTGTAACTTCTTCAGACAAACTTCACTATAGCTTCACTATCCAGACAGCAGTGTCTCTTCTCTTTGCTGCTCTTCCCAACCCCTCTCACATCAGAACACCTGAGCCTTATTTTATAAGTTCTGGCTGGGCTGTGGTCCAGATAACTGTCCCAGTGAATAATTTTATACATGAAAAAACATAAGACATTCTGGCTTATACAATAATACAACCATTATTTGTATTTTGTTCATTTATGTTTTTTTTTTTGGTTTTTTTATTTATTAATTTTTATATACTGCTCAAACAAATAAAGTGAACACTCAAATAACATCCTAGATCTGAATGAATGAAATATTCTCATTAGATACTTTGTTCTGTACAAAGTTAAATGTTCTGACAACAAAATCACACAATAATCATGAATAGAAATCAAATTTATGAACCAATGGAGGCCTGGATTTGGAGTCACACACAAAATTAAAGTGTAAAAACACACTAGAGGCTGATCCAACTTTGATGTAATGTCCTTAAAACAAGTCAAAATGAGGATCAGTATTATGTGTGACCTCCACGTGTCTGTATGACCTCCCTACAACACCTGGGCATGCTCCTGATGAGACGGATGGTCTCCTGAGGGATCTCCTCCAAGACCTGGACTAAAGCATCCACCAACTCCTGGACAGTCTGTGGTGCAACGTGATGTTGGTGGATGGAGCAAGACATGATGTCCCAGATGTTCTCCATCGGATTCAGGTCTGGGGAACGGGCGGGCCAGTCCATAGCTTCAATGTCTTCATCTTGCAGGAACTGCTGACACACTCCAGCCACATGAGGTCTAGCATTGTCCTGCATTAGGAGGAACCCAGGGCCAACCGCACCAGCATATGGTCTCACAAGGGGTCTGAGGATCTCATCTCAGTACCTAATGGCAGTCAGGTTACCTCTGGTGAGCACATGGAAAGAAATGCCACCCCACACCATTACTGACCCACTGCCAAACTGGTCATGCTGAAGGATGTTGGAGACAGCAGATCTCTCTCCACGGTGTCTCCAGACTCTGTCACGTCTGTCACATGTGCTCAGTGTGAACCTGCTTTCATCTGTGAAGACCACAGGGCGCCAGTGGTGAATTTACCAATCCTGGTGTTCTCTGGCAAATGCCAAGCGTCCTGCACGGTGTTGGGGTGTGACCACAACCCCCCTTTGTGAACGTCAGGCCCTCATACCATCCTCATGGAGTCGGTTTCTAACCGTTTGTGCAGACACATGCACATTTGTGGCCTGCTGGAGGTCATTGTGCAGGGCTCTGGCAGTGTTCCTCCTGTTCCTCCTTGCTCAAAGGTGGAGGTAGTGGTCCTGCTGCTGGGTTGTTGTCCTCCTACGGCCTCCTCCACGTCTCCTGGTGTACTGCCCTGTCTCCTGGTAACGCCTCCAGGTTCTGGACACTACGCTGACAGACACAGCAAACCTTCTTGCCACAGCTCGCATTGATGTGCCATCCTGGATGAGCTGCACTACCTGAGCCACTTGTGTGGGTTGTAGAGTCTGTCTCATGCTACCACGAGTGTGAAAGCACCACCAACATTCAAAAGTGACCAAAACATCAGCCAGAAAGCATCGGTACTGAGAAGTGGTCTGTGGTCCCCACCTGCAGAACCACTCCTTTATTGAGTGTCTTGATAATCACCAAAGATTTCCTCCTGTTGTCTTTTTCATTTGAACAACAAGATGTGAAATTGATTGTCAATCAGTGTTTCTTCCTAAGTGGACAGTTTGATTTCACAGAAGTTGGATTTACTTGGAGTTAAATTGTGTTGTTTAAATGTTCCCTTTATTTTTTTTTCAGCAGTGTAATTTTACACATATTATTTTAATGTGAAAATGTCACAGAGTAATGTTAACAGCCGCGCAGCACACTACACTGACAGCTGAAAGTGAAGCTTCAGCTGCCATAACTCCAGCCGTCAGTGGGTCAATGGAAACACAACTGGTACCATACCGAGTAGAGCGAAGCAACGCTGCCTAAAACCAACCAGTGGAAAAGGGGCATAGGTGTAAGTTAAAGGTGCAGACTTTCCTACCAGCATCTTTGGTTGTGCCCACTTCAGAGTCCATATTTTATCCAGGTTTTGTTTTTTTTTTTTATAAATCTAATATCTCTTCTGTGGAAGGCAACAAAAGTTATGTGGAAGAAAAGTTCTTGTTCATCATGTTGAAAAAAAAGAAAAGCAGCTCAAGCGGTATTAGGACAGAATATAAAAGACTGTGCACATATATTTATATTATATTGTAGATATGTTTATACTGTTTCATTTGTACTGTATTGCACCGACTACGCCAAAACAAATTCCTTGTATGTCCAAAAACGTACTTGGCAATAAAGCTTTTCTGATTCTGATTCTGATTCTTAGAAATGACTAATGCTTCATCCCAAAAATAAAACCTGTTAAATTACATAAGAAAACTAAAATTAGAACTTAATAATTTAATAGAGATAATACAATTCTAAATACAGATATTGTGGTTGGAGAACTTTGATCACAGTAATGAATGTAGCAAACTGAAACGAATAAAGAGTAACAATTTCAACAATAACTGGCAATAATGGTATGTCAACTAATGATCCTAAAGAAATTAATGCAACATTTAAAAACATCTATACTCAAATGTTGATCCCTTCATCTCAGACATAGATGCATTTTTAAATGAGATAAATCTTCCTGAATTAAGTGAGGAACAGAAAAAGGTTGTGGAGTTACCTTTGGCAGTGAGTAAACTCCAAGAAGCAGTGTAAAGTATGTCTAATGGCAAAGCAGCAGGATCTCATGGCTTCCCTGCAGAACTCTACAAAGAGTTCTGGCCACTGCTGGCCCCCACCTTTCAACAGGTGATCACAGAAACTCAGGAAACTTCCATACTCTCTCCAAACATGAATGGTGCTAACATAAATCTTATCCTCAAGCCAGAATAAGATCCTACACTTAAAATATTTATGGAATCCAAACAGTTAATAGAATCCATAACATGTGTTTAAATGCTGATGATGTGTTAGGGTTAGGGGTAGGCTTTAAATGCTGATGATGTGGGGGGGGGAGGCTGGTTCCGCCGGCCCGGGCAGAATTACACGCAGAGCAGCGTTGTATTGTGGTATCTCTGTTCTTCCTTCAGACCGGGAAAACTGCTCCACTTGGAACTCTCTGGAACACAGTTTGCTTCTGTAGACCTCAGAGAGAAAAGTAAAGCAACGCTTGTACCTTAATTACCCCGTTCATGAATGATACCGGATACACAAACAGCAATTAATTCCTACTTAACTCGGTGCATATGATCGCGTGATCGTATGACACTCTTGGATCGAGTTTGAAGAGTTATGTCTGTTTGCCAGCAAAGAGACATTAGCGCGCTGTGTCCTTCCCTCCAGTTCCTCTGGGGACCTGCGTGGAAGAGGTCAGTTTGTTGAAACGCAGGGTTTTTGTTCAAACAGTGACGTCACGGGAAGTCCGCTGTTACTCCCTTTTTGTTTCTGGCTGTATTGGAAGTTGGTTAATGCGATTTATTTTGAAAGTTCCAGAAAAGTTCTTACTGGCCTTTCATTTGTAAACCACGGCTGGTGTCCCAACATCAGTTTTATTATATAGCGCCAATTCACAACACATGTCGTCTCAAGGCTCTTTACAAAGTCAATTCAATCGAATCATCCAGATTTCAAGTCAGGTTCATACATTCCAATTAATTGTAATCATTGAACAGTTCAGTCAGATTCAGTTATTTATTCAAATTGGATAAAAAGTTTTTCTATCTAAGGAAACCCAGCAGATTGCATCCAGTCAGTGACTTGCAGCATTTACTCCTCCTGGATGAGCATGTAGAGACAGTGGACAGTCACTGGCGTTGACTTTGCAGCAATCCCTCATACTGAGCATGCATGTAGCGACAGTGGAGAGGAAAAACTCCCTTTTAACAGGAAGAAACCTCCAGCAGAACCAGAACCAGAACCAGGCTCAGTGTGAGCGGCCATCTGCCACGACCGACTGGAGGTTTGAGAGAACAGAGCAGAGACACAAAGAGAAAAAAGAAGCACTGATCCAAGAGTACTTTCTATGGGAAGGAAAAGTAAATGTTAATGGATGTAGCTCCTTTAGTCGTTTCATCTAGAAAGAAAGAACAGATAAACTCTGATCCAGTTTTCAAGGTTAGAGTCTGAAAGAGAGAACATAGAGTTAGTTACAGTCGAAGCTCAGTCAGTAGCTATGTCTAGGGAAAAATAGGTTTAAATACTGACAGGGTCAAGTATATCATCGGTAGAAGGTGCGCATTAAGTTGCAGCAGCTTGGACGTAGCCCCCTTCCAGGAAGGTGTCACAGGTAGATAAACTCAGGCCAGGTGTTGCTTCTAGGAAGAGAAAAGAGAGAGAACATAAAATTAAAAGCTGAAATAACAGCAAATAACGCAAAACTGGAGAGTAGTATGAGAATGTAGCAGAGAGAGTGACAGACACTCATGGGAAGAGTCTGCAATTAAAATGATGGTCCTCCCTAAAATTAACTACATATTCTCTGTGATTCCAGTTAAACCCCACCAGACTAAGTTAAACGGCTTAGATTCTATTGTATCAACATTTCATGGACATCTAAACACATAAGTTTAAAAACATTACAAAAGGCTAAATGTTTAGGAGGATTGGAACTCCCAGATTTTCATAAATATTACCTGGCACATACATGGGTTGGAGAATGAAACTGAAACACTTGTCATTTTAGTGTGGGAGGTTTCATGGCTAAATTGGACCAGCCTGGTAACCAGTCTTCATTGATTGCACATTGCACCAGTAAGAGCAGAGTGTGAAGGTTCAATTAGCAGGGTAAGAGCACAGTTTTGCTCAAAATATTGAAATGCACACAACATTATGGGTGACATACCAGAGTTCAAAAGAGGACAAATTGTTGGTGCACGTCTTGCTGGCGCATCTGTGACCAAGACAGCAAGTCTTTGTGATGTATCAAGAGCCACGGTATCCAGGGTAATGTCAGCATACCACCAAGAAGGATGAACCACATCCAACAGGATTAACTGTGGACGCAAGAGGAAGCTGTCTGAAAGGGATGTTTGGGTGCTAACCCAGATTGTATCCAAAAAACATAAACCCATGGCTGCCCAAATCACGGCAGAATTAAATGTGCACCTCAACTCTCCTGTTTCCACCAGAACTGTCCACCAGGAGCTCCACAGGGTCAATATACACGGCCGGGCTGCTATAACCAAACCTTTGGTCACTCATGCCAATGCCAAACATCGGTTTCAATGGTGCAAGGAGCGCAAATCTTGGGCTGTGGACAATGTGAAACATGTATTGTTCTCTGATGAGTCCACCTTTACTGTTTTCCCCACATCCAGGAGAGTTACGGTGTGGAGAAGACCCAAAGAAGCGTACCACCCAGACTGTTGCATGCCCAGAGTGAAGCATGGGGGTGGATCAGTGATGGTTTGAGCTGCCATATCATGGCATTCCCTTGGCCCAATACTTGTGCTAGATGGGCGCGTCACTGCCAAGGACTACCGAACCATTCTTGAGGACCATGTGCATCCAATGGTTCAAACATTGTATCCTGAAGGCGGTGCCGTGTATCAGGATGACAATGCACCAATACACACAGCAAGACTGGTGAAAGATTGGTTTGATGAACATGAAAGTGAAGTTGAACATCTCCCATGGCCTGCACAGTCACCAGATCTAAATATTATTGAGCCACTTTGGGGTGTTTTGGAGGAGCGAGTCAGGAAACGTTTTCCTCCACCAGTATCACGTAGTGACCTGACCACTATCCTGCAAGAAGAATGGCTTAAAATCCCTCTGACCACTGTGCAGGACTTGTATATGTCATTCCCAAGACGAATTGACGCTGTATTGGCCGCAAAAGGAGGCCCTACACCATACTAATAAATTATTGTGGTCTAAAACCAGGTGTTTCAGTTTCATTGTCCAACCCCTGTATATTACAATACATCTTAAAATTGATTTGGAAAAATCCATCACACTATCTATGGATAGAAGTTGAACAAACATGTAAGCATCTAAGTATCTTAGATGTCTTATTTATCAGCCCTTTAATTTAGCAGCACAGTAGTATTAAAAGCATCGATATCAGTTCAACCTGAAAAGACTCAAAAATGAGAGAAACACAGAGATGGCAATTAGAGAAGATTATTACCTGATGTTTTCTTTTGGCGCTCGGACCCCGGTGGAAGACATGGACGCTGATAATGACAGGAGCTTGAATGAACATTTTAGGGTTAGAATTAGAAAAGTCTTCCCCCCGGATCCTGATACTGGTGGTGGAGTGGAGGACTGAGGAGATAAGGGAGTCAGAAGGAGCTTGAAGCCTGATGGTGGAGATGGGGTGGAGGAGGGTCGATGCTCAGCTGAAGAGCAGGAGATTCTGCATATGAAGGTCTTTTAAAGTGAAGCCTGGAGGGATGATTGGCTGAAGAGGAATGCGGACCAGAAGCTGATTGGTTGAAATGGAGAAAGTCGTGGAGTAGTTAGACAGAGCCGGAAGTAGAGTTGAGTCTTCAAAGTTGTATTTTGGTCTAAACTCCAATACATCCTTGACAGCCTGGTGGGAAAATCTCAAAATAAAAAGGTATTCAATTATTCCATGCTGACAAACACCATATGGAACAACCCAGACATCCTGCAAAATAAAAGGTTTTTAAGGTTTCAACATAGAACAGTAAAGAAATAAAATATTTAGAGGCATTCTTAATGGAATCCATCCCACTTTGGATGGAGGTGCTCTTCTTTCTAGGAATCTGACCGAATTTATGAGTTCTCCAAAACTCTGACAACCCAGGGTTCAGACCAGGAAGCAGGGTCGTAGTTTAACACTCCTCTCTGCAGCTTCTGTACTGCTACCCACCCATTACCCTATTAAGACAGTGTCTCGCCCACGGCCAAAATTGAATAGATTAAAAAATAATCTAAAAGGAGGAAATCAGGAAAATCTCATAAAAATAAACACAACTCAGACTTAAAAGAAAAATAAAACAATTAAATGTGGCTTACTGAACATAAGATCTCTCTCTTCAAAGACATTGTTAGTTAGTGACCTGATTTGTGACAATCAGATTGATTTACTTTGCCTCATAGAAACCTGGCTGCAGCAAGAAGATTATGTTACTATAAATGAGTCAACTCCTACTAATTATTTAAATTTTCACATTCCTCGAATTACTGGGCGAGGAGGAGGAGTAGCAACCATCTTTCAGTCTGATTTATTGATTAGTCCCAGACCAATCAATAGCTACAACTCTTTTGAATATTTAATCCTTAGTTTTCCTCATCCAAATTGCAAAGCACTAAAACCACTTCTGTTTGTTGTTTTGTACCGTCCACCAGGCCCTTACTCTCAATTTTTAGATCAGTTTTCAGACCTTTTATCTGATTTAGTGTTAAATACAGATAAAGTTATTATAGTGGGGGATTTTAACATTGATGTAGACGCTGAAAGTGATAGCCTAAATATAGCGCTTAATGCTGTCTTAGACTCAATTGGCTTTGCTCAAAACATTAACAAACCTACCCTCCTTTGTCTTCATTCACTGGACCTTGTGCTGACATATGGCATTGAGTGTAAAGACATAACAATATTTTCTCATAACCCTGTCCTGTCTGACCATTTCTTAATAACCTTTGAGTTTAATTTAACCGAATACTCCACACCTGAAAGAAAATTTCATTATAGTAGATCTTTATCAGACAATGCTGTAACAACCTTTAAAGAATCTGTTCCTCTTTTAATTTCCTCATTATCACTGAAAAGCACAGTGGAGGGCAATAATTCTGTTTCTTCCCCTTCACAAATTGATTATTTTGTTCATAGTGTTTCTTCATCATTGCGTGATGCATTAGACAATGCAGCCCCCTTGAAAAAGAAGGTAATTATTCATAGGAGGCTAGCTCCTTGGTTTAATTCAGAGCTGCATACTTTAAAGCACAATGTTAGAAAATTGGAGAGAAAATGGCGCTCTACACACCTAGAGGATTCCTACTTAATCTGGAAAAATAGCCTATTGTTGTATAAAAAGACACTTCACCAAGCTAGAACAGCTTATTTCTCATCATTAATAGAAGAGAACAAGAATAATCCTAGGTTTCTCTTTAGTACAGTTGCTAAACTTACACAGAGTCATAGCTCTGTTGAACCATCCATTCCCTTAGCTCTCAGCAGTCATGACTTTATGGGATTCTTCTTAAATAAAATTGATTCTATTAAAAAGAAAATCTTTTACATACTCCTGAAGATGATTACTTCCTCAGCAAGTGAGACAACATTGGAAATTACTGCAGAACCTGATCTGTGTTTGGACTGTTTTGATCCTGTGGAGCTTCCTGAGTTACCAGAAATATTAGTTTAATCAAACCTTCAACTTGTATGTTAGACCCAATCCCAACCAAATTATTTAAGGAAGTGTTCCCTCTGATTACCAGCCCCATTTTAGATATGATTAATCTATCTTTAGTAAATGGATCAGAACCACAGGCTTTTAAGGTAGCTGTAATTAAACCTTTACTTAAGAAACCTTCGCTTGATCGAGATGATTTAATAAATTACAGACCTATATCCAATCTTCCATTCTTATCTAAAATTCTTGAGAAAATAGTTGCTAATCAAATGTGTGAACATTTATACAGCAATGACCTGTTTGAAGAGTTTCAGTCAGGCTTCAGAGCTCATCATAGCACTGAAACAACTCTGCTGAAAGTCACTAATGATATTCTTATGGCCTCAGATAATGGACTTGTGTCTGTTCTGGTTCTGTTAGATCTCAGTGCTGCATTTGATCCAGTTGACCATAATATTCTCTTAGAAAGGCTGGAATATGCTGTAGGGATCAGGGGAACAGCGCTAGGCTGGTTTAAATCTTATCTGTCTAACAGATTCCAGTTTGTTCATGTAAATGATAAATCATCTTTAAACTACAGGGTTAATTGTGGAGTACCACAGGGTTCAGTACTTGGGCCAATTCTCTTTACTATATATATGCTTCCAATAGGTCAAATGATCAGGCAGCATAGGATACATTTTCACTGTTACGCTGATGATACTCAGCTTTACTTATCCATAAATCCTGATGAACCCAACCAGTTAGATAGACTACAAGCATGTCTTGAAGATATAAAAACTTGGATGACTTTAAATTTTCTGCTTCTAAATTCAGACAAGACAGAAGTTGTCGTCTTTGGACTGGAGTCTTTAAAAAAGAAACTGCTTAGTCAATCACTTAACCTGGATGGTATTAAATTGACCTCCGGTAATAAAGTAAAAAACCTTGGTGTTATTTTTGACCAGGACACGTCATTTAAATCCCATATTAAACAGGTTTCTAGGATTTCCTTCTTTCATCTCCAGAACATTGCCAAAATTAGAAATATCCTGTCCAGGAGTGACGCTGAAAAACTAGTCCATGCATTTGTTACTTCAAGGCTGGACTATTGTAATTCTTTACTATCAGGATGTCCACAAAATGTAGTTAAAAGCCTTCAGCTGATTCAAAATGCTGCAGCAAGAGTTCTGATGAAAATTAAAAAGAGAGATCATATTTCTCCTATTTTAGCTTCCCTTCATTGGCTCCCTGTTAAATCCAGAATAGAATTTAAAATTCTCCTCCTCACATATAAAGCCCTTAATGATCTAGCTCCATCATACATCAGAGATCTGATTGGTCCATATGTTCCTAACAGAGCACTTTGTTCTCAGACTGCAGGTTTACTGGTGGTTCCTAGAGTCTCCAGAAGTAGAATGGGAGGCAGATCCTTTAGTTATCAGGCTCCTCTCTTGTGGAACCAGCTCCCAGTTTTAGTCCGTGAGGCAGACACCCTGTCTACTTTTAAGCCTAGGCTTAAAACTTTCCTTTTTGATAAAGCTTATAGTTAGAGTGGCTTAGTTTATCCTGAGCTATCTTCCTTATTTTTTACCTCCGTCTTCTTCCCTCCCTGTTGGTTGGAGTAAGGGGGAGTCAGGTTTAGCCAAAACCTGGTTCTGATCCATTTACTAAAGATAGATTAATCATATCTGAAATGGGGCTGGTAATCAGAGGGAACACTTCCTTAAATAATTTGGTTGGGATTGGGTCTAACATACAAGTTGAAGGTTTAGATGAAGCTAATATTTCTGATAACTCAGGAAGCTCCACAGGATCAAAACAGTCCAAACCCAGATCAGGTTCTACAGTTATTTCCAATGTCTCACTTGCTGAGGATGAAGTAATCATCTTCGGGAGTATGTCAAAGATTTTCTTTTTAATAGAATCAATTTTATTTAAGAAGAATCCCATAAAGTCATGACTGCTAAGAGCTAAGGGAATGGATGGCTCAACAGAGCTATGACTCTGTGTAAGTTTAGCAACTGTACTAAAGAGAAACCTAGGATTATTCTTGTTCTCTTCTATTAATGATGAGAAATAAGCTGTTCTAGCTTGGTGAAGTGTCTTTTTATACAACAGTAGGCTATTTTTCCAGATTAAGTAGGAATCCTCTAGGTGTGTAGAGCGCCATTTTCTCTCCAATTTTCTAACATTGTGCTTTAAAGTACGGAGCTCTGAATTAAACCAAGGAGCTAGCCTCCTATGAATGATTACCTTCTTTTTCAAGGGGTCTGCATTGTCTAATGCATCATGCAATGATGAAGTAACACTATGAACAAGAGAATCAATTTGTGAAGGGGAAGAAACAAAATTATTGCCATCCATTGTGCTTTTCTGTGATATTGAGGAAATTAAAAGTGGAACAGATTCTTTAAAGGTTGTTACAGCATCGTCTGATAATGATCTAGTATAATGAAATTTTATGTCAGGTGTGGAGTATTCGGTTAAATTAAACTCAAAGGTTATTAAGAAATGGTCAGACAGGACAGGGTTATGAGAAAATATTGTTATGTCTTTACACTCAATGCCATATGTCAGCACAAGGTCCAGAGAATGAAGACAAAGGTGGGTAGGTTTGTCAATGTTTTGAGCAAAGCCAATTGAGTCTAAGATAGCATTAAAGACTATATTTAGGCTATCAATTTCAGCGTCAACATGAATGTTAAAATCCCCCACTATAATAACTTTATCTGTATTTAACACTAAATCAGATAAAAGGTCTGACAACTGATCTAAAAATTGAGAGTAAGGGCCTGGTGGACGGTACAAAACAACAAACAGAAGAGGTTTTAGTGCTTTGCAATTTGGATGAGGAAAACTAAGGATTAAATATTCAAAAGAGTTGTAGCTATTGATTGGTCTGGGACTAATCAATAAATCCAACTGAAAGATGGTTGCTACTCCTCCTCCTCGCCCAGTATTTCGAGGAATGTGAACATTTAAATAATTAGTAGGAGTTGACTCATTTATAGTAACATAATCCTCTTGCTGCAGCCAGGTTTCTGTGAGGCAAAATAAATCAATCTGATTGTCACAAATCAGGTCACTAACTAGCAAAGTCTTTGAAGAGAGAGATCTTATATTCAGTCCAGAGTTGACTGCGATCCGATGTTAGCGTATCCGTCGATCGAGAACAACCAAAAGTTAAGTATGATCTGCTGTTAGAGTACCAAGTGATTATGAAAGAGGGGAATTAAAACAGTATTTTCTTCTTGAGCTTCAGCAGAAGAGGAACCAGAGCCAGAGATGTCCCTGAAGAGATGTTGTCTCTTATCACATTGAATGAAGCACCTTCCTCCCTCCCTGCCGGCGATGACAGGAATCGGATGATCAGGCTTTTAGCTATTGTGAACAGGCCTCTCAGCCTTGAGGCTAGTTATTTGTTGTAAAGTTACAACAAACTTTTTTTAATGGGTGGTTTTAAACACAGATCAGCCATAACGCGCCGCCAGCACTCATACGCACATTAATATGTATATTAATGATGGTTAAATGTACATGTTTGACTTTAAAGAAGTGATGAGCAGGCTATATGCTTTCGTTTGTAAGATAAAACTGCCATGGCTGATGCTAGTGATAGGCTGGCCATATATTTACATATAACTTGTCGCCATCTTCTGAGAGTCCACAGACGTTCCTCCGCCATTTGCATTGTGATTGGTTGTTTGAAAAGATACCAATTATTGTTCTTAATTAGTTCTAAAATTACTTTAACCTCATTTCCAAGTTCCTTGAGATAAACCTTTGTTCTTAAAGATAATTCCAATTTGAACCATGAACCATTGCATCAATTTTATTGGTTTCCTCGTTACTTTATTTGTACATATTGATTAGTTTTGTTTATTCCTTCATTTTGCTTAGTAGTTATAGTTGAATTGTTTCAGCCTAGTAAAGAGATTAACTGAAAATGTTTAACTTGGAGTTGAATGGTTTTTGTTAATAAATGTTAATAAACTCTTACATTTTAAAGAGAAGTTGTTGTGAATTTATTCAAAAAGTGTGCAGAGTTTTGCTGATCAGTAATGCCAGAGCTTGATTCACTCTTTCATCTATTGATGACTGGCCATATTGGGCTGGCCAGTCTGAGTTGAAAAGGTAAAAAAGAGACTTTGATAAAAGCTAAAGTCATCCACATTTGGATCGTATACAATAGCAATGTACAGGGTTCAAATGCCATATTGCATACTTATGCAGCGTTCTCCTGATAACTCACTACATCCAGTGACTCTCACACATTTTAAGTATTGTAGAGGTCTGGGCCATTGAGGAACCTTAATGTTAGATGGGTTCATCTATTTTAGAACCAGTTTAGATGTGTTTTTAGGATCATTGTCCAGTTGGACAACCCAACTGTATCCAGTTGTCAGCCAGCTTATCTACACAGTACCACTGACCACACTGAAGCCAGTCATCATGAGTGGAGTGGGTGCTGACCCAGAAAAAGCTCAAGCTCTAAAACAGACACCTTCAAACTGGACTGAAATCTTCAGCCGTCCACATGGACAAGTCAAAAGTCTTATGGAAAAAAGTCCCATGGTCAGACTAGATAAGCTGTTTGGACACAAGTCTTTGGTGGAGTAAATGTGAGGCTTCCATACCATAAGAACAGAGTACCAACTGTTAAACATGGTGGTGGTAGTATCATCCTATGGGGCTGTTCAGCTGTCAGTGTTACTGGTGAAAGTGGATAGACTATAGAAGGAGGACTACCTCCAAATACTTCAGATTCACCTCAGATCAGCAGCTAGAGGGTTGAAACTAGAATCCAGGTGGGTGCTCTATGAGGACAATGATCCCAAACAGAAATCCAAACGGAAGCAGATGAAACAACATTAAGTTATAGAACTCACCATGACTTCAACCTTTAAGAGCTGCTGTTGTTGCAGGAAACCAACTGGTTTCAATGAACTTCAAGTACTGTATACTGAGCCTGTATGTCTAACTTTGACCCTGTGCAGATCAGAGAAAATCCACAGTTTAAACTTTAGAACCCAGTTGTTGTTGGTTTTTATCTTTGCAGAATCATTACATCCTGAGGAAAAACACCAGTTTAAATTGGTCTTTAATAGCTCTAAATAAATGATCTCCATTCCTGTAAAGAGTATATTTAAACTTCTGACCTAAGAAACTTATCAGACATCTCAGTGCTGCTGTTGGTTCCTTAAGAAATCTGTTCTTATACAAGACGTTTCTAATAATCTGCAAAAAGGTATCATATTTGCTGTGGATGTCAACATGGAAACTTGTGCAGAAACATTTAGATATTAAAACATCACATGCAAAAACATGACCTGATCATCTTTGAACATGAAGGACATTATTACATAACACATGAAACAAGCAAAGCTGTTAGAATGTGTTTGTGAAGAAGAACCCCGGAGCAGAGGCAGCTGGATGTAAGGTTCTGAAGGGACACGGTTCTCTAATGGTTCCCCTCCAGAAGCACAGTCTTTAAGTCTGCAGGGCTGCTGATGGTGAACACAGAGTGGGAGGTGCTTCCTCTTTCCACCAGGGCTGCGACTGCTGCGCCCAGGTCCAGGTGGTTCAGGTAGCCAGGTACCATGCGCTCTGGAGTCACTACACCAATGTTGATCTTTACCTGCCAGCGAGGAAAAGGAAATGAATGAAAGAGAAGTTTGCAGATGGACTGAAATGTGTTGGGTCCTGGCTGCATGCAAAGTGCTGCCTCCATGTTGCTTGGCAACACTTTAATGTATAAATGAGTGTAGGATTAGTAGTCAGCTCCTCTCAATCTGAGGTCATGGTTCTTTACAAGAAAAAGGTTGACTACCCCCCTGGGTCGGGGGTCAGCCTGTGCCTCAAGCAGAACAGTTCCAGTGTCCTGGCATGACGTTCTTAAGTAATGGTAGGATGGAGCAGAAGATGGATGGACAGATTGGGGTTGCGGGTGCTGCTCTGCTCTGAGCCAAAAACTGAACCTCTTAACTCTCCAGCCTGTCAATGTTCTAGTCCCCCACCCCCCGAGGTTCTGAGATGTGGATCATGACCCAATAAACCAGATCCTAGATCCAAGCAGCTGATTCAGCTCCCTCTGTAGGCTGAGGTGAGTCAGCCTACAACCCAATCTGGCATGCTGCTGGCTCCACTTTAAACTAAAAACTGATGTTCTCTCTCGCTTTGCCTGGACTGGAAATAAAGCCAAGCTCAATTTGGTTTAACACTCAGATGCTCTACCAAAAAGTTCAGTTCTGGGGTCTTATGTCCTAAAGAGTGCACAGCCTTCATACTAAAAAATTACGGTAGCAAGAAATCCTAAAATCTGCGGCACACAAAAAATTCAGATGTAGAAACCGTGTGCAGACATGTCACCTCATGCGTGGCCTTCATGAATACTTTATACTACTTTGCATAGATACAGGGGTTGGACAATGAAACTGAAACACCTGGTTTTAGACCACGATAATTTATTAGTATGGTGTAGGGTCTCCTTTTGCAGCCAATACAGCATCAATTCATCTTGGGAATGACATATACAAGTCCTGCACAGTGGTCAGAGGGATTTTAAGCCATTCTTCTTGCAGGATAGTGGCCAGGTCACTACGTGATACTGGTGGAGGAAAACGTTTCCTGACTCGCTCCTCCAAAACACCCCAAAGTGGCTCAATAATATTTAGATCTGGTGACTGTGCAGGCCATGGGAGATGTTCAACTTCACTTTCATGTTCATCAAACCAATCTTTCACCAGTCTTGCTGTGTGTATTGGTGCATTGTCATCCTGATACACGGCACCGCCTTCAGGATACAATGTTTGAACCATTGGATGCACATGGTCCTCAAGAATGGTTTGGTAGTCCTTGGCAGTGACGCGCCCATCTAGCACAAGTATTGGGCCAAGGGAATGTGTTGGATGGGTGCAAAAACTTGTTATCACTCATGTAAAAACTTTGTGTTGCAAGGCACCTGCACTATGCCTTCCTCCCTGTGTGTGTGAGATCATTGTTATCTCTGTGTGAACCAGCCTCCTTTCTTTCTCACACACACACACCCTGTCTGAACTGTCTGTTGAACTGTGCATATAAATAAAGAGATAGGGTGTCAAAAACTTTGTAGTTTCACTGCAAAGTGGGCTACCCTTGCTGCAAGTAACTATGACTGTATCGTTCTTACCTCTGAGTTAACTAAATAATACCTAACATTTATTGGTCCTTCGAAGCCGGATTAATTCAATAACCTTATTTCTCTTTGCTTTAACAGTGACTCTGGGATCCGTGGGGGAAGCCTGACGTCGAGCGAAGCACCGCTGCACAGCCTCCATTAGCCGGAGTGGCTGAAAGTCCCGGTGTGTGTGAATTCACACCTGGCCAGTGGGTTATCGCCTTCCTCGGCGCGGGGTGACTCTCACAGGGTCCAAAGAGTCACCAAGAAGTCAACTCCGAGGTGAGACAGTTTTAAAATACAGTTCATAGGAAAAGTACTTAACAGTCGTTGGTAGTGCGTCGCCGGTAAGGACGCTGCATTGGGATGGTTTTATTCCACCGTGAAAGGGATAGTGACAAATTTGGTACAATCCCGCCGTGAAGGGGATTAAAGAAAACGACTGAGGATTATTCCCCTGTGAGGGAATAGAGTAAGCGCTATATAAATAAAAGAAGAAAAGTACTTAAAAGTCGTTGGTAGTGCGTCGCCGGTAAGGACGCTGCATTGGGATGGTTTTATTCCACCGTGAAAGGAATAGTGACAAATTAAGGTAGGGCCCCACCAAGAAGGGGGCCAAATAAAACGACTAAGGGTTATTCCCCTGCGAGGGAATAGAATAAGCGCTATAAAAGTAAAAAGAACGGAGTAAATTGAGCTCATAAAATAACACCAAGTTAACTTAGAAAAATTACAAGGTACCTGAAACTAACTGTGTAACTGTGTTGTGTGTGTATGGAGGACTAAGCATTTTAATAGAATCATAGCAGGATTCTGCTAGTCCTGTGTTTTCTTTTGCCCAGATTAAAACTACGTACTGGTGACTTTGGAGATTCAGGTCGGATTTCATTCCAGAAAATTAACACCGCTGCGAATTAGTCGCAGTAGAAGGCCGTGTTAATGTCCTCTCCTTAAAGTCTCATGCCAGTGACCTTTTATCTGGGACATTTATACTATAATTAAACTAACATAAAACATAATGGGGAAGAAACAAAGTAAACTAATTGACTTAGAAGGGGAGGTAAAGTTTATGGAGAACTATGTAAAAGGAGCAGGTATGATCTGTCATAGATGGAATAAAAAATAAAAAACATGGGTTTTTGGGCAAATTAGATACAAAGGATGTCTTAAAATTACAAGGGGATCTAAAATTAGAAATAATGAAAACTAAAAAGAGAAAAATAACAAAGAACAATGGGGAAAGGACAGAGAAAAAGCCCTGATTTAACAGAAATATGTACACAATGGCATAAAAATACGGATTTTCAGGTAATTTAATTATCACTGAAATCCTAAAACTACACGGGGATCTTAAACTGGAGATTATGCATTCAAAAGATTCAAGAGACAATAAAAAACCTTGCCAGATTATAATTTCAAAGGGGACTTTTCAGTCCCTGAGTGCAGACAGTTGATAAACAGATTTAAACAAAAAGATGAATTAAAAAAAAAACAATAAGAGCAGCCTTTAACTGACATAGCCATAATACTGAGGCCTTAAGAAAAGCACAGGAAAAAACTTTCAGTTTAACTGAAAACAAATAAAGGGGGGCGGACCGCCACCCATCCCAGGTTAGAATACCAAGGTAGCCCCAAATTATAAAGACTAAGAGATGGTTTTAGAGGACGTGGTAAAAGAAGTTAAAAGAGGAGGTGACAATGTGGACAACATGGAAACTGTCCAACTGGACAACCCAGTGAACAATGACTGGAGTTGTTAAAGAAGTAATCTGAGAGTAAAAGATTTTGTAGGCAAGCATTAGTGAGAAACAGGTGCTTTAAAAATCATTCTATGGTGTTATACTACCAACAATATCATGATAAAATGCAAAAGATTCATTTTACAGGGAAATAATTCCATATTTGGCTCAGATTGTTTGCATTCTTGATTTTTCCTCTTTGAGAGAAGTTAAATTTCAGCTCTGTGAAACGACCTTGACAAAGAGATGCAGCTGCCTGAAAACAAAGATAAAACTTCTGCAAACAGCAGAAGTCTGTCTCTGCTGAAAGGTCTGATAAAAATTGTAACTCTACCTCTGCATGTGTCAAACTCAAGGTCCGCGGGCCAAAACCGGACCTCAGAAGTTTAGTGATTCTCTAGAAGTAGAGCCTTTTAATATGGTGATTGTGTGCTTGAATGCTATTTTGTCAATCAATAAGCAGTTTTGTCTACATTCTGCCACAATCTGCCTTTTGAAAATGTTTTGAATCTTGCTCTTTATGTATAAAAAAAAAAGAGGAATTGGCTAAAGTCTGCAGACACAAAATGAACCTGGATTGAAGCTCTAACTAAATTTATTTAATCTGAGATCCTCTCCAAATGCAACAGTATATGTCAGTCTACATGAGATACTAACAACTTCACCTACTGGTATAATATAAAGATCTGATTGAATATGTGAAACAAACAATGATGAAAGTTTTTCAACAGGTGATGCTCATCCAGGAGGAAGACAGTGTTCCTAGGAAATGCAGCTCATTCATTAACAATCAATTTTTCTCCTATAGGTGGAAGTTTTGCTGACTAATCATAGGCTGGATCTATGAAACATTATGTGCACAGAACAAATGACCAAGGTTCTGACTGACTTATGAACCTCACTGACCTGACAATGATAACATGACACCCAACAGATAACACCTTTAAGGTGGAACCACTAAGACCACCTTATTGATTCTTGGTGAATAAAAAAGAATTGAAGCGTTCAAAACAGACCTAGTGGAAACAAAAGGGGTTATGAGGAAACAATGTGCATTTTAAGAATAATAGAAGTCAAATTATGTTCAAATCTTTGCAAATAAAAATTACTCTGACAGAGAAATAAGTAAGTAGTGTGTGAATGTGTGTGAATGGGAATGACTGATTTCATTGTAATGCATCTTTGAGGGACATTAAAAGCGCTAATAAAGGTCTGATGTTCTGATGATCTTTGCCAAATTTATATCTTAATAAGGTTTCCAGAATCTTTTTCGAAAAATCATATAAAGATAGCAAAGGTTCTACCTGTATTAAAAATACTGATGACCATAGGAAAGTTCATAGATCTGTCTTCAATTTTTCCTAATTCTTTTACAAACAGGTTATTTAAACTTTCATGTGGCCAAATGTCTGTGTTTGACTTTCTGTTTTTGTGAAATAAATGTCTGTTTCATGTTATGTAAAAATTAGAGTCCTCAACATTACCATAATAATATTAGGTCAGTTTTCTATGGTAAAACAAAAAGATTTTAACAGATGTTTAGACTTTTTCCAGTCAGGTTCAAAATGATTGAATTAGACTCAAACTTAACATAAGATGAAATGAACCTTAACAGAATTACTGAACTGGACTGAAATAGAGAAAACTTGAGTTAAATGAAACAAACTTTAGTTACTTGAACTAAATACAAAGCTGACTGAAACTGTATGTTGTATCTATAAAACTGGGTAAAACAAACTAAGATTATCAGATATAATATGCCCTTCATTTTTTGTGTTCATCAGTGAGTGAGTTTTTATTTTTTATTTTTAATAAGAACTAAACCAAGCATTATTTATAATAATAGCAACTACCAAAAATATTGATCTCATTTTTAAATGTAATAAGGACTTACTTTATAAAATATGATAAAAAAGAATAATAAAAATTTGGAAAAACAGAGGCTTTAAACCTCTGCAGGAACAGCACTGACACTGTCGAAAGTAGATCCTAATACAGGAATATGGAAGCTCATTCTGGCGTGGACAGTCAAAGTCCATCCAAGGATACATTTAGATGAGGCAGAGGGACAAATACAGGGCTTAGCTGAGAGCAAAGAGAGCAACATGCATCCTGTCCTAGCTGCTGTCCCACCTGAACTGTGGTCCCAATCATCAACTGATGTAGGACTTATAAAGGGGTTCCCACCATACAAGGTTAAACTAATATCTGAAAAAAGGCCATTAGTCCGTCAATACCCCTTAAAGCCAGAAGCTGAAGAAGGTACTAAGCCAGTAATACAAGATATGTTGAAGTCAGGAATATTAAGAGAAGCACCTGATGCTACATGCAAGGCATATCACACTGACATCGCTATTATTATCACAGCCAAACATAACTCTAAAAAGATGTGCCCTTTAAATCCAAGTACTCTAATACCTACTGCAGAAGATGGAAAACCACATTCTTATAAAGCAAAAGTTGAAGAAGATACAAAACCCAGACAAGACATTTCTCAAACCCTTATACCAGATTCATGTGTTGTGTTTGTAGATGGCTCAGCATCTAAAGATGAATATGGAAAGAATAGAGTTGGTTATGCAGTAACAACCATCGATAGGATAATAGAAGCTAAATCTCTACCCAATACATGCTCAGCCCAAACAGCAGAATTATATGCTGTAGTAAGAGCATGTGAATTACATGAGGGACAAATACTTACTATATACACAGACAGCCAATACGTTTTCAGATCAGTACATCACCATGCTAAGATTTGGCAAAATAGAGGTTTTAAAACATCATCAGGGACAGAACTAACTCATTTCAACCTATTAAAGAGAAAATGTCAGATCTGCTATTTATAGACACAGACGTGCTGAAAGACGCCCAACAGTCAGCACCCAAGACAGAAATAAAGGCCTGGCTAAAGAGAGGAGCACAGAAAAACGATGACATCTATCAGATAGAAGATAAACCAATCCTCCCAAAACATTTATACAACACAGCGGCTACAGTGACACATTGGGAAGACCCACGTGTCAAGGGGGGAATATGTCACATCTGGTAAAGCATTAATGCTACACTATAAATATTTCTGACTATTCAAAGAATTTTTGCAGATCATGCATAATTTGTTGCAAACACGGGGGAAGAAGTATTGCCTAGTTGTAATAGATGAACCTAGTGACACATTTCTTCCCCACATATGGTATCCCACAGATTATAAGGTCAGATAATGGAACTCATTTTGTAAATAAATTAATAGAACTAAGTTCTAATGCATTGGGGTTTCAGTTAAAGATTAAGGAAAACAATGGAAGAAACAGGGAGGCCATGGCCCGAATGCCTATCCCTGGTTAAATTATGGATGAGAATAACTCCAAATCAAACTGGTCTTACTCCATTTGCCACCTACTGTACATCATTGTATAACTCCACCCACTGTGTTCTGAGCCTGAGATCACATGACACCAAGTTGCTGATGTGAATTTGTATTCTCAAAGAAATAGTACATGGCAGACCGTTTTCTCTGCCCTCTGACATGAATGAAATAGAGAAAGCACAACAGGAACCTTCATTAGCTGAGTGGATGAATAAAATGTTGCAGACAAAAGAAGAACAAATGTCCAGTGGTCTGCCGATAATCTCCTATCCCACAGAACGACCTGAGGCCTGGAGACCTGGTCCTGATTAAGACACTCCACCGGAAGGATTGGAGCACTCCTTGGTGGAAAGGGCCGTTTCAAGTACTCCTGACAACGCCCACAGCTCTGAAAATAGCAGAGAGGCCTTCCTGGATCCATAAAAGCCACTGTAAGCCAGTTTTGCCGTTACAGGAGCCAGATCAACCGACGGGGTAGCAGAAGGAAGTCCGGGTTCAAAGATGGCCCAGCGTCTCAAACCGGTGAAGAAAACAGCTGATCTGCGCCCAATTATAAAATGGCTCTCTGTAACTTGTGGACAGGACTGATAAGCCTGAGCTTAATTCTGGTAGCAGGACTCTTTCTCTATCTAAAGCAGGATCCACAGGAGGTGATACCGAACCAGAAGAGATGGACATCAGACGAGAACCATCTCAGAACACTGACGGAAGAACATGACGCACATCCATTCCTACAGAATTTCTGGTATTGTTCATGGTGGCATATGCAACACTGAACCAGGTAGAAATGCATGAAAATGAAGGGGACGATTATGATGACATGTTGTAAATAAATCACATCAAAAGCCTGAGTGTACTCATACATTGTATTTCATAAAATGACCTTACAGCAGAAAATCGAAAGAAGTTGTTGCTTAAGTGAAATGAGAAAAAGTACAATGATGACATAAACAGGGCAGATTTTTTAATTCCTTTATTATGTTTCACTGTTTTCATTAAGTATTATCTTTTATTTTTATGATTTCAAGTATTATTCTTTTATTTTTATGATTTCAAGTATTATTCTTTTATTTTTATGATTTCAAGTATTATTCTTTTATTTTTATGATTTCAAGTATTATTCTTTTATTTTTATTATTTCAAGTATTATTCTTTTATTTTTATGATTTCAAGTATTATTCTTTTATTTTTATGATTTCAAGTATTATTCTTTTATTTTTATGATTTCAAGTATTATTCTTTTATTTTTATGATTTCAAGTATTATTCTTTTATTTTTATGATTTCATTAAGTATTATTCTTTTATTTTTATTATTTCAAGTATTATTCTTTTATTTTTATGATTTCAAGTATTATTCTTTTATTTTTATGATTTCAAGTATTATTATTTTATTTTTATGATTTCATTAAGTATTATTCTTTTATTTTTATTATTTCAAGTATTATTCTTTTATTTTTATGATTTCAAGTATTATTCTTTTATTTTTATGATTTCAAGTATTATTCTTTTATTTTTATGATTTCAAGTATTATTCTTTTATTTTTATGATTTCAAGTATTAATCAACATTTAACTTTTAATGGTCGCCGAGGGCGGCGGGGCCGTATGAGTATTTCCCACAAAATATAATCTGTTTACCGTCCGTGGGTTTTCGCTCATACAGAGTATTTTTCTTATTCGTTTTTATATTAAATGTTTTTACTTGTGATAAAAGGAGGGACTGTTGGATGGGTGCAAAAACTTGTTATCCCTCATGTAAAAACCTTGTGTTGCAAGGCACCTGCACTATGCCTTCCTCCCTGTGTGTGTGAGATCATTGTTATCTCTGTGTGAACCAGCCTCCTTTCTTTCTCACACACACACACACCCTGTCTGAACTGTCTGTTGAACTGTGCATATAAATAAAGAGCAGCTAACGTGCAGGTCGCACAGCGCATGCTCGCCGACCAGATACTGAGTGTGGAGCGGACCAACCCGGACTCCTTAGTTATCGTCGTTGGCGACTTTAACAAAGGTAATCTCACCCACGAACTCCCCAAATACAGACAGTTTATAAAATGTCCGACCAGAGAGGACAACATTCTGGATCACTGTTACACCACCATCAGAGACGCTTATCACGCCGTCCCACGTGCTGCACTGGGCCAATCCGACCACATCATGGTCCACCTGATTCCTGCATACAGGCAGAAACTAAAGCTCTGCAAACCTGTTGTGAGGACGACAAGGAAGTGGAGCAGTGAGGCTGTGGAGAATCTCCAGGCGTGTTTAGGCTGTACAGACTGGGATGTGTTCAGGACTACTACCAACAGTCTGGACGAGTACACAGAGGCTGTGACTTCCTACATCAGCTTCTGTGAGGACAGCTGTGTACCATCATGCACCAGGGTGAGTTACAACAACGACAAACCCTGGTTCACAGCTAAACTCAGAAGGTTAAGACTGGATAAGGAAGAGGCCTTCAGGAGTGGGGACAAAGACATATACAGAGAGGCAAAGTACAAGTTTGGCAAGGCTGTGAAAGAGGCCAAACGACTGTACTCTGAGAAGCTCCAAAACCAGTTCTCAGCCAACGACTCTGCGTCTGTCTGGAAAGGCCTCAAGCAAATCACCAACTACAAGCCGAAAGCCCCCCACTCCATCAACGACCGACGCCTCGCCAACGACCTGAACGAGTTCTACTGCCGCTTTGAAAGACAAAGGGACAGTCCTGCAACCATCCCCCACGACACCCCCCAACAGCTGCAGCCACAATCCACCACCGCCATCTCTCCAACCTCAAGAGGGGCCTTGGCACCTCCAACCCCCACCCTGAAGTTCCCCCCCACCAGCCCCCTACCCACGCCGAGGACGGCTCTTTCCATCCAGGAGAGGGACGTCAACAAACTCTTCAGGAGACAGAACCCCCGGAAAGCTGCTGGACCGGATTCTGTCTCACCAGCCAGCCTGAAGCACTGCGCTGATCAGCTGTCTCCAGTCTTCACAGACATTTTTAACACCTCACTGGAGACATGTCATGTGCCAGCCTGCTTCAAGTCCTCCACCATCGTCCCTGTTCCCAAGAAGCCAAGGACCACAGGGCTTAATGACTTCAGACCCGTCGCCCTGACCTCTGTGGTGATGAAGTCCTTTGAGCGCCTTGTGCTCTCACACCTAAAAGACATCACCGACCCCCTCCTTGACCCCCTGCAGTTTGCCTACAGAGCCAACAGGTCTGTAGATGATGCAGTCAACCTAGCCCTTCACTTCATCCTCCGGCACCTGGACTCCACAGGAACCTAGGATCCTGTTTGTGGATTTCAGCTCTGCCTTCAACACCATCGTCCCAGTTCTGCTACAGGAGAAGCTCTCCCAGCTGAGTGTGCCCGACTCCACCTGCAGGTGGATCACTGACTTCCTGTCTGACAGGAAGCAGCGCGTGAGGCTGGGGAAGCACGTCTCTGACTCCCTGACCATCAGCACCGGTTCCCCCCAAGGCTGTGTTCTCTCTCCTCTGCTCTTCTCCCTGTACACCAACAGCTGCACCTCCAGTCACCAGTCTGTCAAGCTTCTGAAGTTTGCGGACGACACCACCCTGATCGGACTCATCTCTGATGGTGACGAGTCCGCGTACAGATGGGAGGTGGACCATCTGTTGGACTGGTGCAGCCAGAACAACCTTGAGCTCAACGCTCTAAAGACAGTGGAGATGGTTGTGAACTTCAGGCAGAACCCAGCCCCACCTGCCCCCATCACCCTCTGTGACTCCACAATTGACACTGTGGAATCTTTCCGCTTCCTGGGAACCATCATCTCCCAGGATCTCAAGTGGGAGCCAAACATCAGCTCCCTCATCAAGAAAGCCCAGCAGAGGATGTTCTTCCTGCGGCAGCTGAAGAAATTCAACCTGCCAAAGACTATGATGGTGCACTTCTACACAGCCATCATTGAGTCCATCCTCACCTCCTCCATCACCATCTGGTACGCCGCTGCTACAGCCAAGGATAAGGGCAGGCTGCAGCGTGTCATTCGGTCTGCTGAGAAGGTGATTGGCTGCAGTCTACTGTCGCTCCAGGAACTGTACACCTCCAGGACCCTGAAGCGGGCAGGGAAGATTCTGGCTGATCCCTCCCACCCCGGTCACAGACTCTTTGAGACTCGCCCCTCTGGCAGGAGGCTGCGGTCCATCCGGACCAAAACCTCACGCCACAAGAACAGTTTTTTCCCATCTGCCACCAGCCTGGTTAACAAAGCCCAGAAACCACCCTGACACTCTCCCTTTCACCCACACCCCCCCTTTTTTTGCTGACAGGACACCTGTAACCTGCAACTCTATGAGTTACATTAACGCTCAGCTTGGACTCCTGCTTTACTTGCACAATGATCACCTGCACTGTTGTATTGCTCTTGCATCTTATACTGCTCTATATTTACTCTCACTCACTTAAAACTGTGCACATATATTTATATTATATTGTAGATATGTTTATACTGTTTCATTTGTATTGTATTGCACCGACTACGCCAAAACAAATTCCTTGTATGTCCAAAAACGTACTTGGCAATAAAGCTTTTCTGATTCTGATTCTGATTCTGAGATAGGGTGTCAAAAACTTTGTAGTTTCACTGCAAAGTGGGCTACCCTTGCTGCAAGTAACTATGACTGTATCGTTCTTACCTCTGAGTTGACTAAATAATACCTAACAGAATGCCATGATATGGCAGCCCAAACCATCACTGATCCACCCCCATGCTTCACTCTGGGCATGCAACAGTCTGGGTGGTACGCTTCTTTGGGGCTTCTCCACACCGTAACTCTCCGGGATGTGGAGAAAACAGTAAAGGTGGACTCATCAGAGAACAATACATGTTTCACATTGTCCACAGCCCAAGATTTGCGCTCCTTGCACCATTGAAACCAACGTTTGGCATTGGCACGAGTGACCAAAGGTTTGGTTATAGCAGCCCGGCCGTGTATATTGACCCTGTGGAGCTCCTGACGGACAGTTCTGGTGGAAACAGGAGAGTTGAGGTGCACATTTAATTCTGCCGTGATTTGGGCAGCCGTGGTTTTATGTTTTTTGGATACGATCCAGGTTAGCACCCGAACATCCCTTTCAGACAGCTTCCTCTTGCGTCCACAGTTAATCCTGTTGGATGTGGTTCGTCCTTCTTGGTGGTATGCTGACATTACCATGGATACCGTGGCTCTTGATACATCACAAAGACTTGCTGTCTTGGTCACAGATGCGCCAGCAAGACGTGCACCAACAATTTGTCCTCTTTTGAACTCTGGTATGTCACCCATAATGTTGTGTGCATTTCAATATTTTGAGTAAAACTGTGCTCTTACCCTGCTAATTGAACCTTCACACTCTGCTCTTACTGGTGCAATGTGCAATCAATGAAGACTGGTTACCAGGCTGGTCCAATTTAGCCATGAAACCTCCCACACTAAAATGACAGGTGTTTCAGTTTCATTGTCCACCCCTGTAGATATGCAAAGTTGTATAAATAACCGGAAGCTACCCACCACGTGTCTAAGTAACCATGGCAATGTTGCTGTGGCAGTCACGGAGACACTTTGACTAGGCCATGAGGGATATTTATAGTAAATTACAGCAAACCAACAACTTCTTGAATGACATCAGAGACTACAACCTGAGTGGAAATAAAATGTTTGTCAGCCCGAACCCGTTTAGTTCTACAATGTCTTCATCAGATCCAAACGGCGCCATCTAGCTGCTGCATTGAGCTCATTCATAGCTCAGTGCTGATCATCATAATGATGTGAATATGCCTCCTATATTTCTATGAGGAGGACTGTCACCACAAATACAATGAGAAGAACTTTAAACCGTTAAAACCATTCAGGACGTTACATCCATAACGACCAAGAAACCTCCATCACCCAGGAGCCCGATGGAGGATTGTTCCCAACACACATTATATTTAGTGTAATAATTATTATTATTATAGTATAAAGGAATCATGAGATGATTAGATGATTCTCATGCATTTTCTGTTCCTCAGACCGATGAACATTTCCATCAACAGGTGACAGAAACAGAGGATGTTTTACAGTTTTCATCTGACTGAGGTTGTTTCCATCATTTTCTGAGGTGTGTTACGTTATTGAAGCTGAATGTGATTCAGTTTCATTGCTCTGGTTTAAACCATAAAAGCTCAAAGTCATGAAGAAACATCAGGTTTGATGCTACCTGAATTAAACTGAATGGAGTCATATTTCAGTGGATTTAGAGGAGGTTTAGTTCACTGCAGTTTATTATTGTCGATTGAAAATGTTTGCAAGGCTGCTGCATACGGGCTTCTTGACTCTTGACCTCTTGACTCTAAGGCCTTCAGAGAACCGCTAGATTCTGTTTGCTGATTAACTGACTTCTGATTTCATTTTGGCACATTGATTTTATTTAAGGGTATCAGAGTTAAGGGGGGTGAATTCAAAGACACAACACATTTTTCCTTTCACCTCAGTTGTGTGAGCACATTCTGGTTTGAGGTTAAAACAGGACAAAATGTAAGAACTTCAGGGGTGTGAATACTTAACACCTAAGACTGCCATGTGGGGGTCTAATCTCACCTGGTTGAGTTTGCAGGGCACCTCGGGGTATTCCTCTCGTAGCACCTGGCAGAACGCCAGAGCGCTGGCAGCCCCCACCGTCAGGAAGCCAGTCCCTGGCATCAGCAGCTTCTCTCCTGCTCCTCCTGTGACACACACCAACAAGACGGACCAACACAAAGTGGAACATGACTGTGGTTTTTTTTATCAAAGGTGGTTCTACAGAGTTCTGACCCAGGGAGGCTGAATATAAATACCACACTTTTCAGATTTTTATTTGTCAAAATGTTGAAAACTTTACATCATTTTCAATTTAATTCAATTCAGTTTATTTATATAGCACCAATTCACAACACATGTCGTCTCAAGGTTCTTCACAACAGTCAGGTTCATACATTCCAATTAATCCTAACCATTGAACAGTGCAGTCAGATTCAGTTATTTATTCAAATTGGATAAAAAGTTTTTCTATCTAAGGAAACCCAGCAGATTGCATCCAGTCAGTGACTTGCAGCATTCACTCCTCCTGGATGAGCATGTAGAGACAGTGGACAGTCACTGGTGTTGACTTTGCAGCAATCCCTCATACTGAGCATGCATGTAGCGACAGTGGAGAGGAAAAACTCCCTTTTAACAGGAAGAAACCTCCAGCAGAACCAGAACCAGAACCAGGCTCAGTGTGAGCGGCCATCTGCCACGACCCACTGGAGGTTTGAGAGAACAGAGCAGAGACACAAAGAGAACAAAGAAGCACTGATCCAGGAGTACTTTCTATGGGAAGGAAAAGTAAATGTTAATGGATGTAGCTCCTTTAGTCGTTTCATCTAGAAAGAAAGAACAGATAAACTCTGAGCCAGTTTTCAAGGTTAGAGTCTGAAAGAGAGAACATAGAGTTAGTTACAGTAGAAGCTCAGTCAGTAGCCATGTCTAGGAGAGAGAAAGGGTTAAATACTGAAAGACAGGGCTATGTGGATCATCGGTAGAAGGTGAGCATTAAGTTCAATCCCTCATACTGAGCACAATGACACAATGTGAAAAGTCCCAAGGGCATGAATACTTTGGTATGGTTCTGATTTTCGTTTTAGTTCATTTATTTCATTCAAGTTTACAAGAAAGCAAAGATTTGACAAAATAACTCCTGAGTTTAGAATGTTTCTCCCAGAGTGAACGGGTTGCAAAGCGTACCTGTGATGAAGGTGTAGCTGTAGTCGGAGTTGTCCCTCACCAACGGGAAAAAAGTCTTCCAGGACACAAACGTGCTGAACAGCAATGTCTCAATTACCTGCACAGGGGGAACATTTCAACAACCATCTGCAGAAGACACCATTCAGAACATAGATGACAGCTAATACCAATTAAAGCATGAAGCCTCGAGTGTGTGTAGTGTATGTGCTGACCCACTGCAGGTCCTTGAGGGACTGGGTGTGTGGGGGGCCGCCCTGCCACCAGCTGAAGCCCAGAGAAGAAACGATATCGGTCACCTTCCCCACCTGCTTCAGCAGAACCTGCTTTGCCTGTTCTGCTCCATCTTCTGAGCCTGGAAATAGAGACGCAGAGGTTCAGAAGAAGAGAAGAGCTCCCACATGCTGTTCCACAGTTCAGATATTCATTTTTTCCCTGACGCCACTGATTAAATGTCTGGACACAGCTTTGCGGGATCAGATAAACTGCTTTTTTGAGTAAAAATCTTTTTTACAGTTTTACACCACGCTCAGCAGTACATTCATGCAGTGAGAACTTCTGCACCAAAAAAATGTTTAAGACAAGTATGGTGATCCTCCTTCCCCACCTGTTTTTATCTCCAGCTCTACGCAGTAAGGTCCAAACAACTAACTAACCATGTATGAATGGGGTCTGGACATGACTACTCACTGGAGCCGGTTGCTGGCTAATAACTGCTAACCAGGGTATTTATGACTTAGTGAGGAAGAAGAGTAAAAGTTGGAGATTGTAATATTTATTCCAGTTAAGCACAGATCCACAGGTAAGTCTCCGCTTAGCTGTAATAAATAAAGCAACATCTTTAGCAACACAATGACTGAAATGAACAAACACTGGTAATAATTATCTACCCAACTGGTTGCCAGAAAGGATTCAAAACAACTTCACAACTTTTAAAGCAAGTCTCATGGAAATGTTAATCTGCTGCTTTTCCAACTTCCTGCAGTAGCTAGCTCTGCTGCAGAACTAACATTAGTTCATAAGCAATTTCCCATTCAGATTCAGTTTTATTGTATAAACCAGTGCTAGTTAGCATCTGTGCCTATCAGAAATGCCGTCAATTTTTACTGCTGCCTGTCTGAGGTCGGGGCTGCATGAACATAGAGGGCTGTAGCCCCCAACCTCCCTCAGTGATGCCAGGAGGGTGCTGGACCCTCAGCCATCATACCCTCAGCTGCAGCCTGTCACTTGGTCAGTAATCACCAGCCTAGCTTAAATAGCTCTCATTTTAATTGGGTCTGCACTGATCAGCCTGTTAGCTTCTCACCATGATGCTCTGAGGCCTGTTGTCTGCCTCTGTGGTTCCCTCTGGTTCCCCCTTTTATTTATCACATCACTTTTTGAACATGACATTGCCTGCACAATGGACCTCCACAACCACAATTCATGAAAGATAATCAAATAAAACATGATCCAAAAGATACTTTTACAGACCACATAGTTTTTATATGGCTTTATACATTTAGTTAGTGGAGTGTGTATATAGTGGGGCACAATGCATATTTAATGAACTAATGAACTAATGTCAGATTTTTTGGAATAAAAGGTACTGAATATGTATATGTATATATATATATATATGATCATTTCTGAGATCCTCCTAGGCAGGAGGTCGATGATCGACTTTGTTGTCGTATCATCAGACCTTCGGCCGCATGTTTTGGACACTCGGGTGAAGAGAGGAGCTGAGCAATTGTCAAACTCCACATCACTGTAACTTATTTAGCTTTTACTTATCATATATGATGTTGATTTTGCTCCAAAATGTTTGTGTGTGTTGGAAAATATAAATGAGAATGAGAGACGGTCCACACATTAAGATGATGTTTGGTCAAGTGGGCGAAAGGTCCCTTAAATAGTTCTTTAAACCGGCTCTTTTCTTTCTTTTTTTTTTTTTACTAATTTTATTATTATGGTAAAATAATTTTTCTCCACCATTTTATTCTAGCAGAGATAATTAACTTGGATGGGACAAGTGCTGGATCAGTGTATGTATACTTTCATTCTTTATTAGAAGGGACTCACTCAGCAGATGTTTTAAGACTTGCTTGTAAAGTTATGCACAGAGCAATCAGTCGCAGGTGGAGAGAGCAGCATGATGTGGGCCAACTTACCCACATTTCCCACCACAGTGATGAGATTCTCCTTGGTGTTGGGAGTGACTAAGGTCTGAAGTCTCTCCAGTCTGCTGCTGTCTCTGGAGATCACTGCAACTTTAAAACCTGCAGACAAAGACAGCAAATATTCATGTTAATCTGAACCACAGTCAGAGGAGAACCCATTCATCCAATTAAGAAAAACAAAAGCTTTTAATGTGTACTTGGTAAACTTGTCTCCTCAGCAGAGAAACAGTCAATTAACGTGGATTCAAACTATGAGACCGAACACAGCAATAAACACAGAACTGAAAACTGCCATTTCCCCCATCCACACTGACAGATCCTTTAGTTATCAGGCTCCTCTCCTGTGGAACCAGCTCCCAGTTTTAGTCCGTGAGGCAGACACCCTGTCTACTTTTAAGGCTAGGCTTAAAACTTTCCTTTTTAATAAAGCTTATAGTTAGAGTGGCTTAGGTTATCCTGAGTTATCTCTGTAGTTATGCTGCTATAGGCTTAGGCTGCTGGAGGACATAATTACCACTTTCACCCTCTTCGCTACATTCTCACACTACTCTCCAATTTTGCATTATTTGCTGTTATTTCAGCTTTTAACTTTTTTCTCTCTCTTCTCTTCCTAGAAGCTACACCTGGCCTGACTCTGTGTCTACCTGTGACACCTTTCTGGAGAGGGGAATCATCCAAGCTTCTGCTGGCAACAACTTAATGCTCACCTTCTACAGATGATCCACATGATCCTGTCTTTCAGTGTTTAACCCTTTCTCTCTCCTAGACATGGCTACTGACTGAGCTTCTACTGTAACTAACTCTATGTTCTTTCTTTCAGACTCTAACCTTGAAAACTGGATCAGAGTTTATCTGCTTAGCTGTCTTTCTCTCCTAGATGAAGCCATTAAAAAAGCTACTACAGTAATTAAGTCTTTATTTTAAACATAGAAAGTACTCCTGAATCAGTGTACCTCTGTGTTTTTGTGTGTGTGCTCTGTCTTCTCACACCCCCAGTCTATTGCAGTAAATGGCCTTTACACTGAGCCAGATTCTGATTTTGGTTCTGCTAGAAGCTTTCCTTCCACTGTCACCGCATGCATGGCCAATATGAGGGATTGCTGCAAAGTTAATTACTTGATGCAATCAGCTGGGTTTCCTTGGATAGAAACAACTGATATGATAGACTGAACTTGACTGCACTGTGTGATAACTGGGATCTAATTGGATGTAACTGACTTGGAATCTGTCTGCATTGAGCGGATTATGTATTTCCATATATAAATTAGATGTTATTTTGTAAGGTGCTTTGAGACATTTTGCTCTATTCAGACAACAATATGACTTTGCATAGTTTATTCTGTGTGTTGCCCTGCGATGGGCTGGAGACCTGTCCAGGTGTACCCCTCCTCTCGCCCGTAGACTGCTGGAGATACACCAGCTCCCCGCGCCCCTGTGTGGAAGCAGCGGGATTAGAAAATGGATGGATGGAGTTTATTGATTAAATCTCACACGGATTTGTCAGTGAGTAAAGTTTGGAGATGACCTATTTCTAAGAGGAACATATCTAGATGGGTATGACCGGGTACTGGTTCGGTTTTATGCAGACACTATTAACAATTCGGGGATAAAGGACGACTCCTAAATGTGAAAACCGTGAACCTCCAAGAAACCCAGAAAACATCTACAAAGCGTAAAATACACGAGGCGCAAATGTGTGCGTAAAACTGGGCTACCCGAGACCACGTTGACAAATACAAATGATAATAATACTAAAAAAGAGATGATCAACATTTATTTATTTATAAAGCGCCTTACAGACCAAAAGGCAACAAATGTGCTGTACACGTAAATAAATAAACTAAAAGGAAGATAAAAATAATAAAAAGAAAAAGCCAAATAAAATCAGCAAATAAAAGGCGCTAAAGAAACAAAGTTTGGCTCTTTGGAATTAGAAGCACGTTTCAAAGAAATGTTTAAAAGACATTTAAAATAATGTAAAATTCCAGCAGAGCTCACAGAAAGGAGACTGCTTACCTTTATCCAGCAGGGCTTTGACTATACCAGAACCCACCGTCCCCGCTCCTCCCAGAGCCAAAACAACCCTGTCTGAGTTTGACATGACCGCTTCTGGACAAGCAGAGAAAGACTGGTTCTGTGAGTGAACTGGGCCTGAAGAGGACCACTTCTGCGGAGAATCTCAGCCAAACCACGGAGCTTTAGCCTGAACCAAAGGGCCATGTTCCGCCCCTCCGAGCCCACTGAAGCCACGCCCGTGGGTCACAGCACCACCAGAGTGGGATTGTCTTTTTAGCGTTTTTGTTCTCAGATGCGAAGATTTTAGACCTTTTCGTTTAGGACGGTGAGATTTGTGACGTCTTAGATGACAGTTGGGATTAGGATGAATTTATGATCAAATTCCAAACATTTTTAGTTGTTTTAAAATTCATTTAATTAAGCCTTTACTTATTTATTTGGTTCAAAACAGGATCAAAGTATTTTGCGCACACTCTGATGTCCTTAAACATATATTTCTATTTGCCCCATGCTTATTATTTTTGGCCTGTTATTGTAATTATAAAAGATACTTATGATACTTTACAAGCTCCGTAGGTTACATCAAGCTTCATGTGTATAAATTATTTGAATTACAGCAAATATTGAATAAATCTGATGAATACGAACATTTTGATAACGTCCTGATTGTCTGAGTTTGGACCAGTTCGACCCGACCTGGCCTACTTGTACATCAGATTATCCATGCACATACATAAATACGTGATAATAAACCTCTGAGATACATAATTAGTCAGCCACCTTATAAATTTCTCATGAATAAATTACATTTTTTCGCCAGTCATACTGTGGGGTTTGTGCTGAGGTTACAGCAGGAGGAACAGTCCCATCTAGTGGAGAGAGATACTTCCTCCACCACAGAGAAGTGGTGAGGACCTAAACATGATTTGATCTCAGCTTAAATAAACGCAGGTGTTTTGGGTGAAACATTTTGAACTTCAGGCTGATAAAAATAAGACGATGAGATCTCAGTTCTCTCAGTTACTGATCTGTTCATTGCTCTCCTTCTCTGTCCAGAACACACCTTTGCCTCTCCAGGATCTCCTTCATCTGCTCCCCACTCTCACCGAGATCACAACGAAGTCTGTAAATAATACACTGCCTGTGGGCTCCTTCCTGACCTCATCAGAAAACGAATCATTCCTCATAATACAGAAATGGTCTCAGAACTGATCCATAACATATTCTCATTCCCTTTGACCCATCACTCCTACCCCACTCCTCACCACTATCTCACTGTGTCTGCATATGCCCAAAACTGACATATTTCTCCTCCACACTTGACTTCTTCATACATTACCACAGCTCCTATCTTAGGACCCTATCAAACGGTTTCTCTACATCAACAGACTTGTCAGCTTCTTAATTATTCTAAACCAACACTAAGAGCAAATCTCAAGTGGTCTTTCTCAACATGAAACCATGCTGCTAAATTTGATATATGCTTAGAAAATGTCCACATTTTGTCCTCTTCCAACATCAAACTTCAAGGTGTTCTATTAGGACACAAACTAGAGTAGAGCTGTGATATGGAATTAAAATAATTCAGTCAGTCATTTTCTACCGCTTCTTCCATAGTGGGTCGCGGGGAAGCTGGTGCCTATCTCCAGCAATCTATGGGCGAGAGGCAGGGTTCACCCTGGACAGGTCGCCAGTCCATCACAGGGCAGTTTAGAGAGTCCAATTAACCTAACAGGCATGTCTTTGGACTGTGGGAGGAAGCCGGAGTACCTGGTGAGATCCCACGTATGCACAAGGAGAACATGCAAACTCCATGCAGAAAGACCCCTGGTCGGGAATTGAACCCAGGACCTTCTTGCTGCAAGGCAACAGTGCTACCAAATGCGCCACCGTGAAAATAATTCATGGTTTTCAAAATATTTTACTAATGAAAATCTGAAAAGTGTGGTGTGCATTTGTATTCAGCCCCTCTGAGTCAGTACTTAGTAGAACCACCTTTGTGATGGGCTGCAGGTCAGACTTCCTCCTCCAGACGCCAAGGATCACTTTTTGCTCTTAGAGGTGTTGACGACCAGGTCCCATATTCCCAAAGAATCGTGAGCCCAAAAGTGACTCCTAACCCTGAGGAGATGTTAGTGAGGAGGACCTTTAGTGAACCTAAGAGTGTCTGAAGCAGAGAAGATGAAGGAAAGACAGAGAGAAAGGAGAGATCTTCTCCTCCAATGAACAACAGTGAATGAATAAAACGGTACCAGCTCCATGGTGCAGAGATCCACCTCCTAAACAGTCGAGTTAATGAGAACAGAAACTTCTAGAACAATCATATAATTATTAATATAGAGATAAGATTAACTTTATCATCCCTCTAGGAGGAAATTAAATAGTTTCAGCAGCAGGACAGGTTAAAGGTCAACCTCTAGTAAGATGATATTAGGAAGGATCAATAAATACTAGAAACAATAATTAATAACCATGAATAAAAAGGGAACAAAACTACAAACAATATAATAGAGAATTATTTAAATATTTACAGACTGTAAAATGCTTTAAAAAATACATTTAGAAAAAATATAGATATAAATAGAAAGTGTCTCCAACAGTCCAGTAATCTGAGCTCTATATCCAGAGCAGGAAGATGTTCCCACCGTGATCCCAGGACCAAATCTACCTTTAACACTCCACACCTGGCAACGGGGTCAACCACACCTAGCAACGGGGTCAACCACACCTAGAAACGGGGTCAACCACACCTGGAAACGGGGTCAACCACACCTAGCAATAGGGTCAACCACACCTGGCAATAGGGTCAACCACACCTAGAAACGGGGTCAACCACACCTAGCAACGGGGTCAACCACACCTAGAAACAAGGTCAACCACACCTGGCAACGGGGTCAACCACACCTAGCAATAGGGTCAACCACACCTGGCAATAGGGTCAACCACACCTAGAAACGGGGTCAACCACACCTAGCAACGGGGTCAACCACACCTAGAAACGAGGTCAACCACACCTGGCAACGGGGTCAACCACACCTAGCAATAGGGTCAACCACACCTGGCAATAGGGTCAACCACACCTAGAAACGGGGTCAACCACACCTAGCAATGGTGTCAACCACACCTGGCAATAGGGTCAACCACACCTGGCAATAGGGTCAACCACACCTAGCAACGGAGTCAACCACACCTAGCAACGGGGTCAACCACACCTAGCAACGGTGTCAACCACACCTAGCAAGGGGTCAACCACACCTGGCAACGGGGTCAACCACACCTAGCAACGGTGTCAACCACACCTGGCAATAGGGTCAACCACACCTGGCAATAGGGTCAACCACACCTAGCAACGGAGTCAACCACACCTAGCAATGGGGTCAACCACACCTAGCAATGGGGTCAACCACACCTAGCAACGGAGTCAACCACACCTAGCAATGGGGTCAACCACACCTAGCAATAGGGTCAACCACACCTAGCAACGGAGTCAACCACACCTAGCAATGGAGTCAACCACACCTAGCAATGGGGTCAACCACACCTAGCAACGGTGTCAACCACACCTAGCAATGCGGTCAACCACACCTAGCAACGGTGTCAACCACACCTAGCAAGGGGTCAACCACACCTGGCAACGGGGTCAACCACACCTAGCAACGGTGTCAACCACACCTAGCAACGGGGTCAACCACACCTAGCAACGGAGTCAATCACTCCTAGCAACGGGGTCAACCACACCTGGCAACGGGGTCAACCACACCTGGCAATAGGGTCAACCACACCTGGCAATAGGGTCAACCACACCTAGCAACGGGGTCAACCACACCTAGCAATGGGGTCAACCACACCTAGCAATGGTGTCAACCACACCTAGCAAGGGGTCAACCACACCTGGCAACGGGGTCAACCACACCTAGCAACGGTGTCAACCACACCTAGCAACGGGGTCAACCACACCTAGCAACGGGGTCAACCACACCTAGCAACGGAGTCAATCACTCCTAGCAACGGGGTCAACCACACCTGGCAACGGGGTCAACCACACCTGGCAATAGGGTCAACCACACCTGGCAACAGGGTCAACCACACCTGGCAATAGGGTCAACCACACCTGGCAACAGGGTCAACCACACCTGGCAATAGGGTCAACCACACCTAGCAACGGGGTCAATCACTCCTAGCAACGGTGTCAACCACACCTGGCAATAGGGTCAACCACACCTGGCAATAGGGTCAACCACACCTAGCAACGGAGTCAACCACACCTAGCAACGGGGTCAACCACACCTAGCAACGGTGTCAACCACACCTAGCAAGGGGTCAACCACACCTGGCAACGGGGTCAACCACACCTAGCAACGGTGTCAACCACACCTGGCAATAGGGTCAACCACACCTGGCAATAGGGTCAACCACACCTAGCAACGGAGTCAACCACACCTAGCAACGGGGTCAACCACACCTAGCAACGGTGTCAACCACACCTAGCAAGGGGTCAACCACACCTGGCAACGGGGTCAACCACACCTAGCAACGGTGTCAACCACACCTGGCAATAGGGTCAACCACACCTGGCAACAGGGTCAACCACACCTGGCAATAGGGTCAACCACACCTAGCAACGGGGTCAATCACTCCTAGCAACGGTGTCAACCACACCTGGCAATAGGGTCAACCACACCTAGCAACGGAGTCAACCACACCTAGCAACGGGGTCAACCACACCTAGCAACGGTGTCAACCACACCTAGCAAGGGGTCAACCACACCTGGCAACGGGGTCAACCACACCTAGCAACGGTGTCAACCACACCTGGCAATAGGGTCAACCACACCTGGCAATAGGGTCAACCACACCTGGCAATAGGGTCAACCACACCTAGCAACGGAGTCAACCACACCTAGCAATGGGGTCAACCACACCTAGCAACGGTGTCAACCACACCTAGCAAGGGGTCAACCACACCTGGCAACGGGGTCAACCACACCTAGCAACGGTGTCAACCACACCTAGCAACGGGGTCAACCACACCTAGCAACGGGGTCAACCACACCTAGCAATGGAGTCAATCACTCCTAGCAACGGGGTCAACCACACCTAGCAACGGGGTCAACCACACCTGGCAACGGGGTCAACCACACCTGGCAATAGGGTCAACCACACCTGGCAACAGGGTCAACCACACCTGGCAATAGGGTCAACCACACCTGGCAACAGGGTCAACCACACCTGGCAATAGCGTCAGAGCTTGGAGGATACGGGCCCTGGTTTGTACAGTCCACCACTAATAGCTTTCCTATGGAGAGATTCTTTTACCCGAGCTGTGAATCCCTGCTGCTCCTCCAGACCTCTGTTACCTCTTGGCTGCTTCTCTGATTAATGCTCTCCTTGTCTGGAGGTTGTTTGTTCACTAATACTCTGTCAAATCTCTGGGAACAGATGCATTTATACTCAGCTGGACTCTGTTATGCTGAAGGATTTTGGATGCACTGGATTTTATTTAGGAGTATCAAAGTTAAGGTTTATGCCTTTGGTGTATGCGGGGTACTCCGGTGATCATACCAAGCGCTCCCTGCTGGGAAATAACCGAAGCATGTGACAGTGTTTACCTCATCAGTGAGGAAGGAGGCCGCCCCTCCTCCTCCTCCTCACCAGGTTCACGGAAATGTAGTTTTCTTTTTTTTTTTTTTTTTTTTTTACCACCAAACATCTGAAAAAGGTCCATTCGCAGGTGAGGTTCTGCATCTTCTGTTTGTTTGGACCCACATCCGAACTGTTCGCCTCCAGTTTATTGTGCGAGGTAAGGTTAGCATCACTTAAACAAGATTTCTTTGAGAAAAGGGAAAATGTGTTTGTCTTGATAATTAATCAAAGCCCAGGCGACGTCAAACCTGAGCCTTAACTTCTTGTGAGCAGGCAAGAACCGAGCTTTTATTCGGGGAGGGTCCAACGGAGGAACAAACTTTCCTTTGGATCGAATGTAGAACTTTAAACGGCGCCGAAGTTAGCCTCCGATTCGGTGATTTGTTAAAGGCTATTTGACAGTTTCAAGGCATCCATTCTGATCATCTGCAGGTTCAAATCTAATCAAACCTTGACTAAATTATTCTATTGATTTATTAAAACGCTGATCACGGTTTGTAAACTATTTGATCTATAAATACACAACGAAGAGAAAAGTAGATGTTTTTCAGCCATTAAACGCTTTAGATAGGGTTGTCCTGACCCAGGTTAAACTGGTTAAACTGGTCATTATTTTGCACTGATTAGAGGCTCTTTCAGAAGCAGTTTGTGACACTGGGTTGAATGGTAACTTCTCGATGGTAACTTGACGATGTTAAGGTTGCAAACCAAGACCAAAAGCCAGAACAGAACCTGCACCATAAACTGATATGATATCAGGCCCAGGATGTGTTGATACCAGCAAGTCTCTTTGCTGCTGGTTTTGCTCCAGTGTGGATTTCTGCTCCTGTTTGCAGTTTCAAGACGTCCTGATGATAACCTGGAATATTATTTGTCTATTAAGTTTAGGTTTCTGTTAACATAATCCCGGTTTATTGCTGAAGTTTAGGTTTGATTTGCCTGAAGAGGAGCAGAAAAACAAAACTCAACAAAAAGTCTGTTAGTTCATGTTTACTCTGTACTGGTCCAAAAATAGGAAATAGTTTTAAATATGAATTTTAGCATTTAACTGAAATGTGTACTTGAAAAATAATGCTGCCTATAATATTGTGTTTCACAACAATGTGACCTTTTGTTTGAATTAAAGGGTTTAACTCATTTATTTTAACTTAAAATCCAGATCATATCTGATCTGTCAAAGTAGGAAATTAATGGCACCAAAAAAGGATTTTTTTATGCTTAAAATCACACATTCCAAGGTAAATAATCTGTAATCAGATCTTTAAGGTTTTGATCAGATTTTGAACCAGAGCTGGTTTTAAAGGAACATCCTTTAAAACAGGGAAATAACCCTTTACTGAAGCTCCCAGTCAGAAGCTAGCTTCAGCGCCGTCAACTCTTCCTGTTTATTTAAACGACGTGAAATTCCTGAAATCAGCCGAAATTTCCAACTTATTTGTAATTTTTCTCATGAAACATTTTGTGACAGAAACGCTCTAGTAAGAACAGCAGAAATGTCCCATTTTCCCCAGAAACACTTAAAAAAGAAACTTTATTGGCTGTTGGTGTAAACATGGCTAAGCTAATGCTAACTTCAGCAAACATTATCTCTGAATTCTGATTAAAGTTGTTCCCTGACAGATTATTAAAGTTGTTCCCTGACAGATTATTAAAGTTGTTCCCTGACAGATAATTAAAGTTGTTCCCTGACAGATAATTAAAGTTGTTCCCTGACAGATTATTAAAGTTGTTCCCTGACAGATAATTAAAGTTGTTCCCTGACAGATAATTAAAGTTGTTCCCTGACAGATTATTAAAGTTGTTCCCTGACAGATTATTAAAGTTGTTCCCTGACAGATAATTAAAGTTGTTCCCTGACAGATAATTAAAGTTGTTCCCTGACAGATTATTAAAGTTGTTCCCTGACAGATTATTAAAGTTGTTCCCTGACAGATTATTAAAGTTGTTCCCTGACAGATTATTAAAGTTGTTCCCTGACAGATAATTAAAGTTGTTCCCTGACAGATAATTAAAGTTGTTCCCTGACAGATTATTAAAGTTGTTCCCTGACAGATTATTAAAGTTGTTCCCTGACAGATTATTAAAGTTGTTCCCTGACAGATTATTAAAGTTGTTCCCTGACAGATTATTAAAGTTGTTCCCTGACAGATTATTAAAGTTGTTCCCTGACAGATAATTAAAGTTGTTCCCTGACAGATAATTAAAGTTGTTCCCTGACAGATTATTAAAGTTGTTCCCTGACAGATTATTAAAGTTGTTCCCTGACAGATTATTAAAGTTGTTCCCTGACAGATTATTAAAGTTGTTCCCTGACAGATAATTAAAGTTGTTCCCTGACAGATTATTAAAGTTGTTCCCTGACAGATTATTAAAGTTGTTCCCTGACAGATTATTAAAGTTGTTCCCTGACAGATTATTAAAGTTGTTCCCTGACAGATTATTAAAGTTGTTCCCTGACAGATTATTAAAGTTGTTCCCTGACAGATTATTAAAGTTGTTCCCTGACAGATTATTAAAGTTGTTCCCTGACAGATTATTAAAGTTGTTCCCTGACAGATTATTAAAGTTGTTCCCTGACAGATTATTAAAGTTGTTCCCTGACAGATTATTAAAGTTGTTCCCTGACAGATTATTAAAGTTGTTCCCTGACAGATTATCTGTTGGTAATCTGGCAGCTTTAAATTGAGCTTCTGGTTTTATGTTCCTTATCTCTGAATTAATCTCCTATAAACTTTTAGCAGCCAAAGCTAATATGTTTATGTCACATCCTGAAGACAGCTCAGTAAACTGGAAACTTTGGGACCAGAGCAACAGAAAGTAGAGTGGAAGGAAAATAAATCCTGGTTTTCAACAGTTTTACAAATTAAAACATAAAAAATGTGGTCTGCCTTTATTCAGCCACCTTTTAATTCAAACACCTCTAAATAAAATTAAAATGTCACTTATTGTGACACTGTTCTCTATTTATCTACAGTCAAGAGTGCACCCTTATCAGTCTCCTAAGTCCCTCCGAAGTCTCCTTATCAGCAACCAGAGTCCACTGTGTGTGATTTAATATGAGTCTAACTGCAGATGTTCTGGTTCTGACCTCAAAGGGTCCCCAATCCCAGCATCATGAAGACCAAGGACCACAGCAGACAGGTCAGGGAGGAAGTTCTGGTTCAGTTCAAAGCAGGTTTAGGCTCTACAAGAACTTCTCAAGCTTTGAACATCTCCGGGAGCTCAACCCATCATCTGAACATGGAGAGAGGATTGACCACCTGCAGACCTACCAGGACATGGACATCCACCTAGATTGACAGGCTGGGCAAGGAGAACAGTAATCAGTATAAAAATGTTAAAAACCATGAATTACCTTCCTTCCACCTCATGACGCATAAATTCCCAGTAAAATACTCTGTAGTCTGTGGTTGTACTGGAACAAAGTGTGAAAAAGTTCAAGGGTGTGAATACATTTCCCACCTCCTGTATGAGGTAATGTGACCTTGTCTGTTCCTTGATCCTTCCTGTTATTTTTTGATTTAAGATCTTGTTTTTCTGTCCTCATTCATGGATGTCAGAGATGAGCGCCCTGCGACAGAGAGCCACCGACCTGGTGAGATATTATGATCACGTCTTGGAGCAGCAAATCATGGGACGGGGCTCCTGTCTGGCCTGCAAGGATGGGAAACTGTGGATGAAGGTGGAAGGGCTTCTGAAGGACTCGGATCCCCAAGAGATGCACTGTCTTGGTCTGGATCCTCTCAGGGTGATGGAGGAGTCGTTGGAAGCAGCTGCAGCATCAGCTTCGTCAGCAGCAGCCTACAGTAGGAGAAGCAAAGCCAGACCCGGGCTTCAGGGCCTCGCGAAAGCCTTTGAGGTTCTGGAGCAGGCAGCGTTGAATCTGTATCTGGGTCCCTGGAGGGGGGAGTACAAAGTCATCAAGGTAGTCAAAAAAATAAATGAATCAGTAACTTTATTTCTGCTCAGAATTTAATATTTTCTATCTGTTTTACCTTCCTTTGTCAGATGTACTCAGGAACCTTCACTCACTACATTACACCGGTGCTCTCCATGCCTCAAACTGAGAAACTGTTTGGCCTGTTAGGGTACCAGCCCAGCCCGTCTCGGCCTGAGGAGCTCTGCCTTCGGTCGCCCAAAGTTGAGCCTGCTTCTCTGGAAGACCTCCTGCGTTTGTCTTGTGCCTTCCTTGTAGCCCGCTGTGAGTGTCTCCTTCTTCTGTCCGCCCTGGGGAAGCACGGTGGAGACGCCCGGTGGGAGCTGAGTGTGGTGAGGGGGAGACAGAGAGGACACAGCCTGCAGGTATGTCTGCTCGTTATTAACCTCATCAGTCAGTAGATGATGGTGCGACGTCAGTAACGCCTGCTTCTGCTTCCAGGCTGTCAGGAGTTTCTGACTGTCAGCCCGGATTACAAAGAATGGACCGGGCTATATTAGAACCGTCCAGTCGTTTTAAATAGCTGTCATCTAATGTCCTTAAATAGTTTTTACTTTAAAGTCAGCTTTAAGGAATGAGTTTGTAATTTTGTTGGAAAGTCTTTGAATCAAACCTACGGAGGGGTCCGTTAGGTGTCTCACGCCGGTGCTGTCAAGTAGTTTTAACCTACTCTAATTTCTTGACATTTGCCTCCAGGAGCCCAACCTTCTTGGTCCTAAATGGTCTTCTTCAACATTTCTTCAAACTTCTTTTAAGGTTTTCTTTTGTATTTGGCAGATTTTTGGTCATTTTCATTTGATTCCTTACCCAACAGAACATTTTAGTAAAAGATTATGAAAGTGAAGTGGAAGAAGAACATATTTATAACTGATGAGAAATGTCTGAACGTCATGCTTCTGGGAAGAAATTGAGCAAAGACTTCAAAACAGGACCTGAGAGATGAATCGTCTTCAGCTGATCATGTAGTCTGTGTTACGTTTTCAGCCAACAGTTCTTTGAGAAGCACTGATTTTCTGTGTATGAAATCTTGTTTTCATACATCCAAGTCCAGGGATGGGAACAGTTCTGATTCTCTAAAAAACACGATTCAGCCAATTCAGCCAGATGGTAACTCTAGAGGAGCCGCAGAGATCTACAGCTCAGGTGAAACAATCTGTCTACAGGACAAGTGTTAGTTGTGTTCTCCATTAATCTAGTCTTTATGGAAGATTAGCAAGAAGAAAAACATTGTTGGAAGAAAGTCAGCAGAAATCCTATTAAGTTTCTCACCAGCCACGTAGGAGACGCAGGAAGAGCTCAGATCAGAGGAGACCAGAACTGAACTATTCTGGTCAACGTGAAGCTGTGGGGGAAAACTAACACTGCGTATCACCCTGAACATTATCCCCATGGTGAAACATGGTGGTGGCAGCATCATGTTGTCAGAATGTTTTTCTTCAGCAGGGACAGGGAAGCTGGTCACAGTGGATAAGAAGATGGATGGTGCTAAAATCAGCACAATCCTGTTAGACGCTGCAGAAGACTGGAGACTGGGGTGGAGGTTCACCTTCCTGCTGGACCTCCACCTCTCCAAGCAAGGAGGCCTACAAATCTGATCCAGTTAAACCAGTTTTGTCTGGTGGAATGGGCCAAAAAATATTGTGAGGAGCCTGTGGACCCAAAACATCTGACCCATGTCAGATCATTTAAAGGCAAATCTGCCAAAGTGTTACAGGGGAGAAAAATGTGTGAATTCAATAAAAGCAACTGAGAAATGAAGATAGAACAATTCAGTTAAAATCAAAGCTAACGATAAGAAGAAAGTCCTCTAGTCAGGGTCTGTGAGAGGTAACAGTGTAGAAATGGAGTCCAGTCGAGGGGGTACGGATGGGTAGGAGATGCTCTCTGAAGACCTGGGACTTCAAGAGTTCCCTGAAAATAGACAGGGACCATTTGTAAAGGTTTCACAGAGACCAGTTAGGAGGAGGTTGCAGTAATCAAGGCGGGGGATGACCATAGACTAGCACTACCATGACCAGTACTAGAACCTGGGTGCCATGTTGTTTCAGGTATGGCTTCATTTTGTTTAACAATGTGAAGTGTCACAGTCCAGAGGCAGCATGAACTTTAAAGGTCACCTGGTCATCGATCATGACACTTAAGTTTCTATCTACCTTTTGATGGAGCAGGAGATACAGAATCAGTTTTGGTTTTGATGCAGATATTTTAGGATATGGTCGGTGTGGCTGGGACAAAAAATCTGTTTTAGAAAGGTTTAGTTTACCTAAGATAAAAGTAGTGTGGCAGTGTGTCCTGTCTGAATCTAAAGGATAAACGGATAAAAGCCTAAACAGTTTATGTGCAGGGTGTGTGGGGTCTGCAGAGATTTTAGCAGCTCTTTTACTGACCCTTGACCTGTATAAGTCCTGGATGGAGGGAAGGTCAGCTCTGATTATTCTCTCTGCAGTCCTGATTATTCGTTGCAGTCTGGACCTGTCCTGTTTTGTGGATGATCCAAACCACACTGAGATGGATGAAGACAGGACAGACTGAATGATGGCAGTGGAGAAGATGACCAACAGCTCCTGTGGAAGGTTGATCTTCTTGAGTTTCCTCAGGAAGTACAGTCTCTGCTGGACCTTCTTCAGAACAGTGTCTATGTGTGAAGACCATCTCAGGTCCTCAGAGATGGTGGTTCCTAAGAACCTGAAGTGGTCCACGGCCGATACAGCGTTGTTGAAGATGGTGAGAGGGGTGTATGGGGGTGGTGTTCTCCGAAAGTCCACCACCATTTCCACAGTCTTGAGTGGGCTGAGTTCCAGGTAGTTCTGACCGCACCAGTGTACCAGCCGATCCACCTGCTGTCTGTATGCAGACTCATCACCGTCCTGGATCAGTACAATAACAGTGGTGTCATCTGCAACCTTCAGGAGTTTCACGGACGAGTCCGATGAGGTGCAGTCATTGGTGTACAGAGAGAGAAGAGGAGTGGGGATAGAACACACCCCTGGGGGGCACCAGTACTTATTGATCTGGATCAGGAGAAGATGCTCCCCAGTCTCACCTGCTGCTGTCAGTCCATCAGGAAGCTGTTGATCCACTGACAGGTGGAGGCTGGGACGTTGAGCTGGGTGAACTTCTGGTGGAGGATGTCTGGTATGATGGTGTTGAAGGTGGAGCTGAAGTCTACAAACAGGATCCTGGCGTACGTCCCTGGGTGGTCGAGGTGTTGCAGGATGAAGTGTAGACCTAAGTTAACAGCATCATCTGCTGACCTGTTTGCTCAGTAAGCAAACTGCAGGGGGTCCAGCAGGAGGCCTGTGATGTCTTTCAGGTGCTTCAACACCAGTTATTTAATCCTACGATGGTGGGTTTCTTGTGTACTGGGATGATGGTGGAGCATTTGAAGCAGCAGGGAACCTCACACAGCTCCAGTGACTTGTTGAAGATCTCAGTGAAGATGGGGCAAGTTGGTCAACGCAGGCTGTCAGGTATGATGGAGAGACATCATCAGGTTCTGAGGCCTTCTTTGGTTTCAGGTGCTGAAAGATCCTGTTTACATCTTCCTCTGAGATTCTTAGTGCAGGCAGGGGGTCTGAAGGTAGGAGGTGGTTGGTGTACAGCAAGAAGTAGTGTCTGAATGGGATGTGGATGAGTTGGGTTGAGGTGTAAACTGCTGCTTTTCATACCTGCAGTAGAAGCCATTCAACTGGTTTGCCAGGTGAGGATTCTGCTCAGGGTTGGAGGAAGGTCTCCTGTAGGCAGTCAGGTTTTTTGTACCATTCCAAGCAGCAGAAACATCTCCATGTGAAATTGTGACATTTCCTCTTACGTCAGGTTTGTTATTCCTTTCCATAAATCCAGATAGTGATCTAATGTACAAGTCATCATCCACATACATACAAGTGCATATTTGGTTTGGTGTCTCAAAGGGCTTTTTCCATCCGTCCGTCCACTGTCTTCTGCTTATCCGAGATTGGGTCGCGGAGGTAGCAGGTACATCCAGTGGGTTCTGGGTCTTTCCCAGGGTCTCCTCCCAGTGGAATGTACCTGGAAAACCTCCTAAGGGATGCACCAGGAGAGTGATCAGATGCCTGATCCAGCTCCCTTGACTCCATTCCAAGTAGATGATGGAGCTCTTCACCCAATCTCTGGGTACAGCTACGCTACGGGGAAAAGCTCATTTCGGCTGCTTGTATCTGGGGTCTCATTCTTTTGATCGTGACCTTAGGTGACGCACAGGTAAACTTAGAGCTTTGCTTTTTGGCTCAGTTCTTTCTTCACTATAGCAGACCAAATTTAGAGGAGCTCACGCATCGCGGCCGCTACACCCTCAGCAGAATATGCCGCTAGTAATTAACACACCTAGCTGCCACCCGAGGGTGTTTTATTCAGAAAAGTGCTCCAATATTACTTCTTGCTTTGACGACTGGAAAAATTGCCTGTTGTGATTTCAAGATTTGTAGGTTGTTTGGGTTCTAAAATATAACTGGCCCTTGCAAAGCTTCAAGGAAGTTTGGCTTCGTTCAGGCAAAATGTAAAGTAACTCGAGACTTTTCCAAAGGACTGGAGTTTAATTGCTGACCTAAGGTATTTGTGTATAAGTATTCTGAATGTTCTTGTTATCATTAGTTATCTAAGGCACCACAGCAGGTCCTTGGACATTGTTGGTTCATATATGCGAGCTTTTCTTTAGCTACTTTAAACAGTTATGAACAGAAATGAGTGACTAGTACCACAAATCTACTGAAAGCTCATTGTGTGTCTTTTGACAGGTTGCCCTTGACAACACTGAGATACAACTTGCAGTCAAGCAGCCTGCAGGGACGGAGCTGATTGATGGAGATATTGATATTTACAGAGAGGAGCAGGTTAATGGTGGGCAGAAGGAGCTTTTAAGTGACGATGAGGACCCGTCTTCTTTCAGACCATTTCAAGACAAAACAATGCTTGGTGCTCAAAGACGCAGAAACAGGCCACCATCAACACTGCTGGTGGCAGACACTAAAAAAATCTCCTCAGCCAATAGGAGTGCAAGCAAAACGTCATATGAAAAGCCAAGGTTTGATGAGATGAGCTCACAGCAGATTGAGCTGCCCCAGCTGGACATGGCTAAGTCTGATGCCAATGACCGCTGCAGTTGCCTTCATGCTCCTACTCTTCCTCTTCAGCACTGCTTTGACTGCGACGCCTTTCATGCCATCACCTGTGCTCGTCTTGCTGATTGCAGTGTAAGCCACCACAAAGTAGAAAAAGCTGGCAGCCCTCTGGAGACAATGAAAGAGTTGGTTGAGAAGTCACCACAGAGCAGAAACCTTAGAGCTTCCGATGGTCTCAGCAGCAGCCACCCCAGTATACCCGCCTTGGTTGCCCACGATGATGCCAATTCAGAAAGCCCAGTGATGCAACCAATCAGCTACCACTGTGAGCCTGCTAAGGTGGACCCCCGGCTCCTGTGTCACACCTGTAACGTCTTTCACAGCAGTTCCTGCGTAGAAGGGAAATTGTGCTTGACAAGACATAAAACGAGCCGGCTTGGAATGTGCTCCTGTGGAAAGTATTGCTCTAGAAAGCCCTTGGTTCTGTGCCACTACTGTGGAAGTGAGTATTGTAGCCAGTGCTGGTACAAAAATCCTGTTTCATGCATCTGTGGGCAAACATTCGATTTGTCCACATCTGTTTGATTCGTTTTTTGAGAAGTTCTGCACTAATGAGGTACATTTGGCTAAATCACAGTGCCTTAAATCTGCTAACGGGAAACATGGGATTCTTAGAAAGCAACATTGTTGCCTCACTGGTTTTCCTCTTTCTGCTAAACTATTAACTAATGGTTGCCATGTATTCTGCCTTTTGAAATGGGTTTGTGTTGTTTACAGTGTGTGCTTCTGGGTCACTTCACTGTAGCTTAAGGCATGGCACAACAGTCTGTTCTTCCGTTTGTTGTTTGCACATCGTCTGGAGTAAAAAGGGTCATCTCACCGTTTGGTTCACGTGTGCTTTTTCATTTAAACCATAAAGTGCTTTAAAGAAATCAACCCCCTAACAAATGTCCTACAATAAGACAAAAACTGATGCCTAATTTAAAAAAAAAAAGTTTTTATTTATTAAGGGAAACGTATATCTAAACCAGTCTGACCCTGTGTGAAAAAGTAATTACACTTAAACTTAATAACTGGTTGTTCCTCCCTCGGTGGCAGCAGCTGATACCTGGTACTGAGTCACTGGGGAGGAATTCTGACCCACTCTGCTTTGCAGAAATGATTTCATTCAAGAACAGCAGAGTTTTCCAGTTAGAATGGCCTGTTTAAGGTTAGGCTACAGCATCTTAGTTGGATTTAAGTCCAGAGTTTGACTAGGCCACTCCAAGACCGTTTTCTTTTTTGAGCCATTCAGAGGTGGACATTCTCCTTCAGGATTCTCTGCCAGAACAGAATTCATGGTTTCATCAGCAAGTCGTCCAGGTCCTGTACCAATAAAGCAGCCCCAGAGCATCACACCGTCACCACCATGTTTGAGTGTAGGTATAATGTTCTGTTTCTGAAATGCTGTGCTAGTTTTACTCCAGATGTAACAGGACACACACCTTCCAGAAAGCTCAACATTTGTCTCATCAGTGCACAGAATATTTTCCCCGAAGTCTTGGAGATCATCCAGATATTTTTGGTAAATGTGAGACGAGCCTTTGTGTTCTTCTTTCTCATTATTGAATCATGACCTCTGACCTTAACTGAGGCCCGAAGAGCTTTAGATGTTCTTCTGGGACCTCCTGTATGAGTCATTGATGAGCTCTTGGAGTATTTTTGTTAGGTCTTGGGTTCTCTATGTTTTCTCCATGTGTGGATAATGGTTCTCACTGTGGTTCTCTGGAGTCCTAAAGCCTTAGAATGGGTCTGTAGCCCTCTCCAGACTGATCGATGTGAGAGACTTTCTATCATCTGTTGTTGGATTTCTTAGATCGAGGCAGGATGTGTTGCTTTTTGAGATCTTCAGCCTACTTCATGTTATCAGATGAGTTCTGGTGGGTAATTACTTTTCCCCAATAGTCAAGCTGGTTAAGAAACATTTCTTCCCCCTTTTTATAAATGCAATCATGATTTAAAAACAGCTTTCTGTTTTTAGTTGGTTGTTTTTGTCTGATTTTAACATTTGTTTGGTGATCTGAAAACATTTTGGTGACAAACGTAAAACCACAGGAACTCTGTGAGGCAGGAGGTTCTTGTGGTTCTTTATTTTGGCCCTGCAGAACAGTAGTGCAGTAGTGGGTACCAGTTTTTCAGTTCTGGTGTTGGTGCCTTGGTGGTGAAAACAGAACGTCCGTCAAAATGTTTTATGTAAAATTGATGTGAAAAGTACGGCGCCCAGGAACTGACGTGGGGGAAAAAAATATAGCATTGCACACTTTATATATACTGCTGAAAAAAATAAAGGGAAGACTTAAACAACACAATATAACTCCAAGTTAATCAAACTTCTGTCAAATCAAACTGTCCACTTAGGAAGAAACACTGATTGACAATTAATTTCACATCTTGTTGTTCAAATGGAAAAGACAACAGGAGGAAATCTTTGGCGATTAGTAAGACACTCAATAAAGGAGTGGTTCTGCAGGTGGAGGTCACACACAATACTGAGCCTCATTTTGACTTGTTTTAAGGACATTATATCAAAGTTGGATCAGCCTGTAGTGTGTTTTTCCACTTTAATTTTGTGTGTGACTCCAAATCCAGGCCTCCGTTGGTTCATAAATTTAATTTCCATTGATGATTTTTGTCTGATTTTGTTGTCAGCACATTTAACTTTATACAGAACAAAGTATCTAATGAGAATATTTCATTCATTCAGATCTAGGATGTGTTATTTGAGTGTTCCCTTTATTTTTTTGAGCAGTGTGTATTTTGTGGGCACAAATTAGTACGTCCCACGTCAGTTTTCAGGCGCTGTAGAAAAGCAACCCTAGATTGTTTGAACTATTAATTTAAACCATGACATCTCTGGGATTTATGCAGGGTGTAAAGGTCAATCTTCATAAATAAAAAGTTTATTTTGTAATTCAGTATAAAAAGTGGAACTCATGGGTCCATCTGAAACATTTCAGGGTTTGTTTCTGGTAAATGTGATAATTCTGGCTTCCAGTGAATGAAAACTGAAAATTGAGTTTGTCAGAAACTTACAATTTGACATCAAAATATAAATTTAATCCAGAAATGTGTTCCTACAGAACAGCATATCCAGGTTCTGTACAGTATCTGCACTCAGTACTTGGAATGAATTACTGCATCTTGGAGACCAGCCTGTGGTCTCATGAAGCAATCATGAGGTTATGCTACTGCAATAAAAGTTGAGTTTAGTTCACGGCTTGTCATCTTGCCGCCAGCGGGACCAGTGCCTGCAGAGCTCACGTTTTACTGGGTCAAGTCCCCACATACCCAAAACATGTTCCGTCCTCAGTTTCACTAAGACATACGATTCAGCACATCTTATCATTCGTATATTTTATTATAGTCACAATTGACCCGTTTGGTTCTTCAGACACATGGTGAAAGTCCACTTGTCCTTGGTACTTCCAGCTTTTCACCATCAAGCTGGGGCTGACAGAAACTCAAAGGTTTAAAGCAACAAGATGTTGTTGAGGAACACCATTTCAACTGTCTGCCTGCCACTTCATTATACTTTGGGCCGGCTGACGGGGCCTTGTTATTCATTGTGCTCCTGCCAGTTGATATTGATGAAGGTTTTGGTGTCCATGCGGTCAAGGTACAGGACCCCGTCCAGGTGGTCCATCTCATGCTGGAGGATCCGGGCTGACCAGCCGCTGGCCTGCCATGTGACCGCTTCACCCTTTTCATTCAACCCTAAAATGAAAATACGCACAAAGTAATTTCTGACAACTGATCACAGAAGGGTCACTGAAAAGGAGAAACATGAGAACTTTGCATGAAATATACAAAAAGTCAGGAAATGAATGTTAGGTTGATCATTTCCTTGCTGGATCAATGCTTCTTGGTAATAAATGTCATGCTGTTAGAAAGTTTATTTGTATTTATGGGATTACCACTGGTTGCAGCTCCATATCTCTGCAAAGAGATCCGCTCCAATGGTGACAAGCCTCATTTTTCCAGTGAGGGAGGCTGTCCCAGACCATCAAACTCCCTCCACCTAAAGCTGTTTGTCATTGACAGGAAGGAACCCACAACTGTCCTTTTCTTACAAATGTGGCACCATTTAAGGGTCTTTATTTATTGCCAAGAGGCAAAGAAAAAAAATCAATCAAATACAAATATACTCGCGTCTTGTGAAAATTCTCCATAAATAGAGATGGACCAATCAACTGATCAATTTTCTCTTGATTGGTTCGGATTGATAACTGGCAGCTTATCCACTGAGTCTTTTTCCTTATCAGTGAATTCTTTAACACTAGAAAATCCCACTAATTTCAGTCTATAAAAGTATTAAACCACAATAAGAGGTGACTAAAAAAATAGATACAGGTTAGGAACTCATGCTTTTGCTTCATAAATGAGGATAATAATGACATCAATTCTTTTGCTGTTGGATTAAAAATGACTTCCTCTACTGAAGAAACAACAGAACAATTGTTTCCTCTTACTGTAAATGCTTAAGTGTTACTGCTCTGAGGAAGAAATCTGAATCCATAAAAATCAGCATGAGACAGACAAGACCCCAAAGAAAACTGGAAATCTGTATCGGCCAGGAAAAGCCTGATCGGTGCATCTGTATTTATAAAGCCAAATTTGTCCTGGGTGTATTTTACAAACGTACCAGAAACTTCCACTGACAGGTAGCGAGGCACCGTAGCAGAAAAGCCCGAGATGCTCTCACAGGCCTCCTGAAACAGCACTGTCCGACTGTCCAGAACCCGGAGCTCAGGGTTCACAAAGATCCTGAGGGGCTGCACAGAGAGACCGCGGGCCTCCCTGGCTGCAGGAGAAACCTCCTCAAAAAGCTTCCATGGATATTCAAGCATCAGGATGCGGAGCGGCACCCCAATCTGAGGCGCACTCAGCCCTACGCACTCCAGCTTCCTCATCACTTTTACCATAGTCCCAAGCACCTTCTGGATCTCCAGGCCCGTTATGGCTGCTGGGTCAACAGCCGCTGCATGAGAACGCAGGACAGGATCTCCTACCTGGCACACATGGCTGTACGGGGGACTGGGAGGGGACTTGATCTTACGTTTTACATACTGAAGATAGGAGCGCACTTTAACGGTACTGGACAAAGAGCGTCTGCAGACCGAGATGTGAGAAGGAGGAGTTGTCTGGATTAATGGTCCGAATGTGGAGCAGGGGGCTCTGGATGCACAGAACCTGAATCTGGACCAGGAGAACAGAAGCAGAGACACAGATGACTTGGTGGTCATGGTGGAGCTGTAGCAGGAAATACGGCTGTAAGAGAAAAAGTGGGATATTTAAAGGATGGAAGAAGAAACGACATATTCAGATTCCTGTGCAGAACCAGGTGCAGAACCAGGCGCAGAACTTACCCTCAGCATCTGAGAGACAGATGAGAGAAACGTTTTATGAATACTCTAAGTCAGTTAAATAAAAGTATATTTTATATACTTTTATTTAACTGACTTTATACACAAAGACACTGAAGCTTGTTTATTCATTTAAAGGATGATTAACTTAGCCTAAACAGATCAGGCATAACATTATGACCTAATACTGTGCTGGTCCCCCTTTTGCTGCCAAAACAGCCTCGTCCAATCAAACATGCACTCCACTGGACCTAGAAGGTGTGCTGAGGTACCTGGCACCAAGATGTTTACAGCTGATCTTTTAGCTCCAGGAGGACCTGACATACTCAAGATGATTCTGCAGTTGTTGGTGGATCAGAGATGGACAAGAAGATGAGTACAGGAAGGTGGTGGACCACTTTGTGGCATGGTGTGGAAACAATCATCTCATTTTGAAAGTGACTAAAACAAAGGAGATGATTGTAGATTTTAGGAGAATCATGAATAGGTCGGACACTATTTCCATTATGGGTGCAGGTGGTGGAGGAGTATAAATACCTCGGTGTTCACCTGGACAACAGACTAGAGTGGAGATGCAACTGTGAAGCCATCTACAAGAAGGAACATAGCAGACTGTACTTCTTGAGGAAGCTTAGGTCCTTTGGTGTTTGCAGCGAGATGCTGCATATCTTCTATAAGTCTGTTGTGGAGAGTCTGATCTCTTCTACCATCATCTGCTGGGGAAGCAGCATCAGAACCAGGGACTTAAAAAAGCTCAACAAGCTGATAAAAAAGGCTGGTTCTGTTCTGGAGACTCCTCTGGAACCTCTGGAGATCATTGTGGGAAGAAGGATTCTTCATAAAATGAAGAACATTATGGAGAACCCTGAGCATCCTCTTCATGAGACTGTCCTACAACAACAGAGTGTCTTCAGTCAGAGGCTTCTTCAGATCTGCTGTAAGACGGAGCGCTACAGGAGATCCTTCCTGCCCACAGCCATCAGCATCTACAACGTCTCTTTGAAGAAACCTTCATAATATGAGCTACAACAACATTTAATTTCCCTTTGGAATTAATAAAGTATTTTTGAATTTGAATTAAATTGAATTGAATAGAATAGAATAGAATCCAGCCACTATCAGGAGCCATGATGAAGGGGTAATCAGTGCTATTCAATTCATCTGTCAGTGGTCATAATGTTATGCCTGATAGGTGTTTTTATATCTGATTTAATCCGAAATCACTACATTAGTTCAGTTATCTCAACACTATACCCCGCTCGGCGGGGCTGTCAGGTACATTAAAACAAGCGCTGTGATCATGTCGCTGCCGCCGCTTTAATTTCACATAAATCAAGTATTTTTTGTCTCAGAAGACGATTAATATTCATTTTACCTTCAGGTCCACAGATGCTGGAGCAACCTGAGATCGACCGAGGCTCCGTAGGGAGAGTAGTGGTCTTGCAATCTAAACGTTGTGGGTCCAATTCCAGTTTCCTCCTGCTACATGTCGATGTGCCCCTGGGCAAGGCACTTAACCTCAAGTTGTCTACCGATCTCCGTGTTGGTGTGTAAATGAAGCTACAGTGTAAAGTGCTGTGAAAAAGCTCAATAAAGGTTCAGTCAGCTGCTCCCTATGATCACTTCCTGGTCATCCACACATGCGCAGTACGATCAACTTCACAATAAAAGCCCTTATTGGACTAGACTCAGTCTCGGTTCTGTAACTGCCTGTAATAGTACTCAGAGGAAATGTTGGAGTCAACTAGACATCTTTACAAAATAAATACAAAGCCAATTATCTATAGTATGGAAGCAATACACATGAAAGTTTCCAGCACATTGTCCTACGCCTTTAAACCAATAATGCTACTAAGTGTAACTCAACTGTCATCAGCTGGGCTTCCTGAAATTCTACCTGTTGGTTCTGTATGACCAGCTGACTTTGTATATTAGTCTGAACATGACTGGATCTGAATGGTACTGTATGATTGCATTGTTTTCAGCTGAATTAATCTGGGCTGAATTTGGACCATCATTATTTTGATCAAAGCCAGTGAAACCAACCAACAGAATGAACTAACATTGCAGGCTGGACTTGGAGATAGTGGAGAGGAGGATTCTGATCCAACCTATGTCCATCTTGGAGGTCTAACCACCCTGCACATGCAGGAGGAGCAGAAGAGCGACTTCTCAAACCTACTGCTGCAACTCTGCTGCCATAGCAGTGATTCCCTCTGACTGTTATCACAGCTCAGTTCTTCTTTGCACAATGTTTACAATAATTTATATCATTGTCAGATGATTCAGACAATTATTTACCGTGTACTCTTGCTCTAATATTTAGATTTTCTGTACGATGTGGATGATTTTTTACAGTGTGTATATTTATGGCTGCTGCTGCATTAAAAACATTTCAAACTGATATTAATGAGATTGATGTAGCCTGCAACAAGGAAGTAGCCACCGCTGCGCAATAGTCTTCATACCATGCCATACTTACTATAAAATAATTAACCGTACTTATTTTTGCACATTTTCTCAACAATATATGCAGTGATTATAAAAACCTCAAAACTTCGGATTTTCATCTTATTTCGGTTTGGGATTATTTCTGATTCAGAACCAAGAGCTTTTATTTTGGAATTGAGCAGCCCATGTGAAACGGAAGTAGTTTGCAACGTTTTAAAAGCAGAACAGCTTCAGGAGGAAGATCTAGTGATGGAACTTATGGGTCCTTGAAGGGAACCGAATCTTCAGGATCCGTTCACTTCACTTCTATTTTGAAAATGTGCATTTTTAGAAGAACAAGCAATTTTACCCTTAATATAGTGTTATATACTGTATATAACTGGTTGGTAAACCTCGCATGAGTGGGTGAAATTTATAACTATATTTAAATTTGTAACTTTTAAGCTAAATAATCTGTATTAAGTAATATGAATATTTTTATTTAAAAGGTGCAAAAACGAACCACATGCAAAAAAAATCTCTTCATGTAAATATTTTTCAGAAAATTAAGTATAATACATTACAACATAAATATCAAATACCCATGTAGGTCTTTACTAAGTGTTGTGTGCATTAATAATGTTCATGCAATACGTAACAAAATAAAGAAAGCGAAATAAAACAAAATAGAAGAGAAAAAGTGGACTCAAGTTGCTTTGGCAGAAAGAAAAATCGCCACCTGCATCATTAAATATAAGTATTACTGCAACGCACTCATGGTAAACACTTAACTGAAAACATTAACCAAATAAAGTATGGAAACTTTTTATTGCGCCACTCATCATCTCATCGAAATTACAAACGCAAAGTTCATGTTTACAGTTGTAGTTTATTCTTTATACGCTGAAAAACTAGTCCATGCATTTGTTACTTCAAGGCTGGACTATTGTAATTCTTTACTATCAGGATGTCCACAAAATGCAGTTAAAAGCCTTCAGCTGATTCAGAATGCTGCAGCAAGAGTTCTGATGAAAATTAAAAAGAGAGATCATATTTCTCCTATTTTAGCTTCCCTTCATTGGCTCCCTGTTAAATCCAGAATAGAATTTAAAATTATCCTCCTCACATATAAAGCCCTTAATGATCTAGCTCCATCATACATCAGAGATCTGATTGGTCCATATGTTCCTAACAGAGCACTTTGTTCTCAGACTGCAGGTTTACTGGTGGTTCCTAGAGTCTCTAGAAGTAGAATGGGAGGCAGATCCTTTAGTTATCAGGCTCCTCTCCTGTGGAACCAGCTCCCAGTTTTAGTCTGTGAGGCAGACACCCTGTCTACTTTTAAGGCTAGGCTTAAAACTTTCCTTTTTGATAAAGCTTATAGTTAGAGTGGCTTAGTTTATCCTGAGCTATCTTCCTTATTTTTTACCTCCGTCTTCTTCCCTCCCTGTTGGTTGGAGGAAGGGGGAGTCAGGTTTAGCCTAAACCGGCTCAGTTATGGTTGAGGTGCAAACACACCCTCCATTTCTGCTACTTGTATGACCCCCTTCTCTTTTCCAATGGTTATAATCAGTCTGACAGAGAGAGGTATCCCAATCCTTGTGGTTTTTAGTATAACAATGACCATCAGTGGGACCCTTTGTGAGGTTCCTTGAGACGACATTGTTGTAAATAAGCGCCGTTTAACTAAATAATCTGAACTGAAACTATCTCTGTAGTTATGCTGTTATAGGCTTAGGCTGCTGGAGGACATAATGACCACTTTCACCCTCTTCGCTACATTCTCATACTACTCTCCAATTTTGTATTATTTGCTGTTATTTCAGCTTTTAACTTTATGTTCTCTCTTTTCTCTTCCTAGAAGCTACACCTGGCCTGACTCTGTGTCTACCTGTGACACCTTTCTGGAGAGGGGCATCGTCCAAGCTTCTGCTGGCAACAACTTAATGCTCACCTTCTACAGATGATCCACATAGCCCTGTCTTTCAGTGTTTAACCCTTTCTCTCTCCTAGACATGGCTACTGACTGAGCTTCTACTGTAACTAACTCTATGTTCTCTCTTTCAGACTCTAACCTTGAAAACTGGCTCAGAGTTTATCTGTTCTTTCTTTCTAGATGAAACGACTAAAGGAGCTACATCCATTAACATTTACTTTTCCTTCCCATAGAAAGTACTCCTGGATCAGTGCTTCTTTGTTCTCTTTGTGTCTCTGCTCTGTTCTCTCTAACCCCCAGTCGGTCGTGGCAGATGGCCGCTCACACTGAGCCTGGTTCTGGTTCTGCTGGAGGTTTCTTCCTGTTAAAAGGGAGTTTTTACTCTCCACTGTCGCTACATGCATGCTCAGTATGAGGGATTGCTGCAAAGTCAACGCCAGTGACTGTCCACTGTCTCTACATGCTCATCCAGGAGGAGTGAATGCTGCAAGTCACTGACTGGATGTAATCTGCTGGTTTCCTTAGATAGAAAAACTTTTTATCCAATTTGAACAAATAACTGAATCTGACTGAACTGTTCAATGATTAGGATTAATTGGAATGTATGAACCTGACTTTGTGAATTGGCGCTATACAAATAAACTGAATTGAATTGAATTTATGAATACAATATGCTATAACAGTTTGTGAATACGATTTCTTTTCTATGAGAATGCGAATTTACATCAGCGACTTGGTGTCACGTGATCTCAGGCTGGTTAGTGGAGCACAGAGTTAGCCGATTCGCGTTGCGCATGCGCTGTCACACTTCTCACCGCCAGTAAACGTAGTGCCAGAATGGGAGATAATTCAGTCTAAAAGGAATATTAGGAGCAGAGGGGAGATGGGGGGAAATCAAGAGTATTATAAATAAAGCATTGTTCTTATTTTTATGAAATACAAAACTAAAACATAGAATATAGTGGGTGGAGTTAAACAATGATGTACAGTAGGTGGCGCTATGCACCTCTGAATTTGTTGCGAACAGCCAGCAGAAGAAGAAGAAGCAGCAGCACGAGCACCAAGATGATGGACCAAGAAACTACGATACAAAGCCAGGTAATGTTAAAAAGTTTATATATGTCTTAATGTCGTTAATATATGCTCTTGGTCCGTCATCTTGGTGCTAGTTAGTGCTGCTGCTTCTTCTTCTTCTGCTGGCCTGTGGCACTGCTGAGGTCTTATGGAGGCCCAGGATGCTTCGATAGCGGCCTTTAGCTCATCCAGAGTGTTGGGTCTTGAGTCTCTCAACGTTCTCTTCACAATATCCCACAGATTCTCTATGGGGTTCAGGTCAGGAGAGTTGGCAGGCCAATTGAGCACAGTGATACCATGGTCAGTAAACCATTTACCAGTGGTTTTGGCACTGTGAGCAGGTGCCAGGTCGTGCTGAAAAATGAAATCTTCATCTCCATAAAGCTTTTCAGCAGATGGAAGCATGAAGTGCTCCAAAATCTCCTGATAGCTAGCTGCATTGACCCTGCCCTTGATAAAACACAGTGGACCAACACCAGCAGCTGACACGGCACCCCAGACCATCACTGACTGTGGGTACTTGACACTGGACTTCTGGCATTTTGGCATTTCCTTCTCCCCAGTCTTCCTCCAGACTCTGGCACCTTGATTTCCGAATGACATGCAGAATTTGCTTTCATCCGGAAAAAGTACTTTGGACCACTGAGCAACAGTCCAGTGCTGCTTCTCTGTAGCCCAGGTCAGGCGCTTCTGCCGCTGTTTCTGGTTCAAAAGTGGCTTGACCTGGGGAATGCGGCACCTGTAGCCCATTTCCTGCACACGCCTGTGTACGGTGGCTCTGGATGTTTCTACTCCAGACTCAGTCCACTGCTTCCACAGGTCCCCCAAGGTCTGGAATCGGCCCTTCTCCACAATCTTCCTCAGGGTCCGGTCACCTCTTCTCGTTGTGCAGCGTTTTCTGCCACACTTTTTCCTTCCCACAGACTTCCCACTGAGGTGCCTTGATACAGCACTCTGGGAACAGCCTATTCGTTCAGAAATGTCTTTCTGTGTCTTACCCTCTTGCTTGAGGGTGTCAATAGTGGTCTTCTGGACAGCAGTCAGGTCGGCAGTCTTACCCATGATTGGGGTTTTGAGTGATGAACCAGGCTGGGAGTTTTAAAGGCCTCAGGAATCTTTTGCAGGTGTTTAGAGTTAACTCGTTGATTCAGATGATTAGGTTCATAGCTCGTTTAGAGACCCTTTTAATAATATGCTAATTTTGTGAGATAGGAATTTTGGGTTTTCATGAGCTGTATGCCAAAATCATCTGTATTAAGACAATAAAAGACCTGAAATATTTCAGTTAGTGTGCAATGAATCTAAAATATATGAATGTTAAATTTTCATCATGACATTATGGAAAATAATGAACTTTATCACAATATGCTAATATTTTGAGAAGGACCTGTATATTGTTTTTCACAGCGTGTTTACTCCGGACTCTTCCTGACTGCACGCAGCCTGCGTCGGCGTCCCATGTCACGTGACGACAACAAACAGTAAGCAATGAGCATGCGCGCTGTTTGCTCATATCTACCTCCTTTAGGTATTCGTATGTAATCGCCTAAATAATATAAGATAATTTAAAATTAAATTAAATTGAAAAGTAGCATCATAAGAAAGCAAAGCAGTAAAAACAAAGAACGGCTTTCACCAAAACTCGAGTCATATCGTTCAAGGTAACGATCCGTTTGAAAGAATCGATTCGTTGGTGAACGTCACGTCGCTCAACATGTCTCTACATGTCCTGGTGAAGAGAGGGCGCTGCAGGATGACGTGTGGCCCGCAGAGAGCAGCTGATGGGCGGAGGAGAGCTGCAGACTGGGTCCGTCCAGGTTCCGCTGGTGGATCTTAGAGCACCTTACCGCTCACAGAATCATGGATGGACAAGGTAGGTTCCAGGAACACTTATAGTTTTTTTCTGTGGTGATCGAACCCATTCAAACAGAACTGTTCTGTGGATGTTTAAACTCCTTCCAACATGTAAACGGAAACCACATGATTGGACTTAGAGAAGGATGCTTTAGTCTGGCCTACACTGAATGACTTCTGACTGCTGTAGAAATATCTGCCAGAAGCTCACATCTTGATATTTTTATTTAATACTCATACATTGGCTAAACTAATGAAGGAAAGTTCTGGAAGTTTGACTTAAAAACTTAGAGGAACGTATATTGAACCAATCCAAAGCAGTTCTGTGGGACAATTGGTCATCAGCTGGAGATGCATCATGGAGAAAGGTTCAATTCCCAGAGATAAGCATGAATTCAGTTTGCTTTCTGGTCACAAAACCTGCTGACGAGAACATCTTCTGTCTCTGCAGTCCAGGTCTCCAGCTGGCCTGATGTGGACTTTCAAACTCTGAGCCTTGACGACGTGTGGCAGCTGCATGTCCTTTCTGCTCAGGCATTCTCCATCATGAGGAACAGGGACATGAAGAACTTGGAACAAGTGATGAAGTTTCTGGACACCACACACAGACTTCTACCCAGACTGGTGCCTGCTATTAAACACATGAAGATCCAGTTTGGCCTGAAGACCATGGTAAGAGGACAAATGGTGCTAACATTCCTAAACTCAAAGTGTGCCAGAATGTGAAAGCTCTCAAGGTTCTGCTGTCTCTGTTTGCAGATAATCATGTGGATGCTAAAGGAATGCAGAGGAATGGTCCACATCGTTTCCAAAATTGTCCAGTTCTTCCCAAACAAACTGCCTCAGTATGAAGATCAGTGTGTAGGTATCTGACCCATTAAAACCAGCGGTACCAGTTTAGTTAGGCTGGCCTTCAGCTCGCTGATGCAGTGATCATATCCGCTTCTACTGGAGTGGAAATGTTTGCTAATTGAATAAAAACGATTAAAGAAACTTCAGGGG